>NC_012870.2:59181253-59293753 GCF_000003195.3 Sorghum bicolor | reverse complement strand
ATTATTATTATTATGATGTAAGTGCAATCAAGCCCTAGTTGTGGGTTTCTATGATAATGACCACACAATTAGAGGATTAATGAGATTTATTGTGATGATAAGTAGGTAAAATAAGAATGAGAATAACACATGAGATATGAGATGGAAAAGGCCCAAATTACCAAATGTGTTAGTCCATTGATGGAATTGAACGAAAACATTCGGTGAATTATAGCAACCCCAAATCTTCAATAGATGAACGACATTTTGACTCAAGTGGCTACAAAGTTTTATCTTTTGTTGAGTTATAAGAAATGCTGCACTATCAAGAGGGATGCAAATTAAGTTGGTAAGATGAGGATAAGGGTGCTCAGGTCTATATATAATGCGCTTGAGAGACACGCTTGCACTCACAGGTACTTAGAAATATTATTCTCTGCTAGGGTGCATTGGTAGTACCGGCGTTTTTAGTCGGTGGTACCGGTAGGTCAAAACTCAGCCCTAGTCACAGTCTGAAGGTTGCGAGAAAATGAACTGCCGGTGGTACCGAACTCGGGCCGGTAGTACCGACCTACGTCGGTAGTACCGACAAAACACTAGTAGTACCGGTAGGCCAAATTTGCACAAGCTCTGAGGCGCGCAGAATTGACGTGTCGATAGTACCAGCCTTTTTGATGGTAGTACCCGTAGGGCAATTTTGCGCACTTCTTTGATGACTATAGGAGCCTTTCTAACAGTTAGATCTGAGGGCCGGTAGTACCGACGTTTTTGCCGGTAGTTGTTCTGAACATATGTATAAATAGCTCTTCCCTCATATCTAACCATTAGCTCTTCCATTTCCTTTGACTCCACATCTGAGAAAACAGTCTCCAAGCTTTGACTCACCCACTCTCTTCCTCTTTGCTCCTAGGCTTCAATCCTTGAGAGATTCGAGTTAGAGAAGTGAGTTAGAGAGTTAGGAGCTTTGATTCGTGACTTGACACTTGATTTCTTCGTCTTGCCGGTTGGTTTGCATTTGTTACTCTTGGGTTCTTGGAACCCTAGCCGGCTAGGCGTTCTTCATGGTTGCCCGTGTTGATTCATTTGTGAGGGCATCCCGAAGTATTTGTATCACCCTTTGATTCTTAATAGAAATCTCGAGTTAACCTTCGTGGTTACTTGAGGAGGAGACCTAAGTGGTCGGACCTTAGTTGTCACCTCAACAACGGGGACATAGGAACTTCTTCGTGGGGATTGCCGAACCTTGGGAGAAATATCTTGTCTTCCTGTGGAGGTAGCATCGACTACCCTTGTTCTTGTGTTCTTTGTGTTCTTCCTCTCTACCCTTTTTCATAGGTGAACAAGGGCCGATCTATGTTTTAAAGAACTTTGCCAAGAGAACTTACATCATCCTCAACTACATCTAGGAGAGTAGGGTAACTCTCACATGTGAAATCAATACTCAATATACTCTGATTTTGTAGCTCTGTTAGGGCGTTGGTTGTAACAACAGTTGCGTCGGTAGTACTGGTTGTCTTACACCAGTAGTACCGGCCTAAACTATCGGTGGTACCGACAGATATTTAACTTCCAGAACGAGTTTTTGAACTTTAGATTTTTGGATACGCTTATTCATCCACCCTCTAGGCTACCAAGGATCCTTACATTATTAGTTTTCTATCAACTATTTGATAGTTTTTCTTCACGCGGATATATTTTTACTCGTGTTTTTTTAATGGAAAAAGTCTACATAACCCTCCAAACTATCTAGGGTGGAATACTTCACCCCCAAACTATAAAACCGGATATTCTACCCCCTAAACTTTCAAAACAGGTCAAATAACCCCTCGAGTGGTTTTAGAGGGTGGTTTTGTCTTTTTCCTTTTTATTTATTTCCGCTGAATCTTTGAAAAATCATAATAAATCACAGAAAAATCATAAAATAAAAAAAAATTCAATTTTGTTAGACTCCTGATGAGTAGATCTACGTAGTGAATATATAATTTGATATACTTTAGTAAAAAGTTTTTTCTGTAGCTTTAAATCTATGTTTTTCTATAATTAATTAGAATAATTCATATATGTAGTTTCTATGGTCCAATTGTTGTAAAATTTTTATGGTAGGCTCATTATTGTATGCTTGAACTATGGTAAAAATTTCATACTCATTGGATCGCATATAACTTAGTTATAGATAAAGTATAGATTTAACAAGAATAAAGCTAAATAAATCTAAAACTAAATTATACTTGATCCAATGGATACTAAAATTTTACCATAGTTCAAGCATACAATAATGAGCCCATCATAAAAAATTTACCACAATTGAACCATAGGAACTACATATATGAATTATTCTTTTTAATTATAGAAAAACATAGATTTAAATCTACAAGAAAAACTTTGTACTAAAGTATACCATATTATATATTCGTTGTGTAGATCTACTCATCAGAAGTCCAACAAAATTGAATTTTTCATTTTATGATTTTTTTGTGATTTATTATGGGTTTTCAAAGATTCAGCGGAAATAAATAAAAAAGAAAAAGACAAAACCACACTCTAAAACCACTTTAGGGGGTTATTTGACCGGTTTGAAAGTTCAGGGGGTAAAATATCCGGTTTTATACTTTGGGGGATGAAGTATTCCACCTTAGATAGTTTGGGGCTTATGTAGACTTTTTCTTTTTTTTTTAATTAGGTAAAGAAGTAGAGGTAGAAAACTCCGAGACAAAAGGCAAGCCAGATCTTAACGGGCCGATTTCACGGGGAGGGCCCAATTCGAATTCCAGCAGGCTGTCGGTTGGGTTCGGAATCGGAGTCGGACGGCAGCTATCTCCGTATCTGGTCCCTAACCTAAACCTTCTTCTCTGCCGTATATATATCTACAAAAATACAAGGGAAATAACAAATCCTTGGAGGTGAAATTAGAGGAAACAACAAATCGAATCGACGAGATCGAGACACAGGATACTCTCGATTGGTTTCTTGTAGTTTTCGGTCATGGCCGCGGCAGCGCTTCTTCGATCTGTTGCGAGCAAGATGACGCGCGCCGCAGCCCCGGTGCATCATCGTTCTCTTGTGGCGCGTGGGCGTGGACTCCATGGCGGCGCTCGCTCAGGGCCTCCTGCTACTTATTATTCCTTACACAGCAACCAGGTCCAGGTACTGTATGTCGTCCTGCCTTCAATCGGGGAGGTTTGGTTTGAGACCTTGACTAGCTATTACTGTCCTCATTATTTATTTACTATTGCTATTGATGTGATCCAGCAAGGGACGGTATGGAATCGTGGACTTCACAGCCGCGCCTCCCCTGATCTGATTCCTTCCACGCCGCCAAAGGTCCTCCCTTTATTTAATTATTTATTTCACCTCCGGAATCCGGCGACGGCGATCATTCATTTCATTTGTGTATCTCTATCTTCCTTCATTCAGGTTCTTCATACTACTGCACTCGCTAAGGCTACAGCCGGTTTGGCTTACGTTACGCTGTTTGGCACCGCGATTTACTTGCATTTTTGGACCAAGCCGGCGCAGGAGAAGGCGATAGCCATGATTGACAGTCTCTATAAGCAAAGGTCGGACCTTATCAATACCCTCGAATCCATTACCCATGCGCAGCGGGAAATGCTTGTCAAGCTTCAGAATATGCACGTCTCTTCTGTTTCTCGTCAAGCTCCAGGCGCGCTAGCCTCAGGTATATTGACTAAACAATATCAAAATTTCTTCCTCTTTTCTTTTTTCTTCATCGAGTCTGAAACCTCAGCATCTTTGAGACTTTGACAACACAATCACCGCTCTTTCTTGCTCCCTCCGTCCACGAAAGAATCAATTTCTAAAATTCGTGCCCAGTCAAACCTTTTTATGTTTAACTAACTTTATAGAAAAGAGTAACAACATCTATGACATAAAATACACATTCTATAAAAATATATTATATGATGAATCTAATGATACTAATTTAATACCATAAATTTTAGCATTTTTTCTAGAAGTTTGGTCAAAGTTTAAAAATTTTGACTTAGGACAACTCTACCACAAGTTTGTATTTACAAGTGTTTTGTGTGAACATGATTTTGTAAGAGACTACTATCAGTGAACATTTATTGATTGAGTCCTTTGATGCATGTGCTAGTGTGCAGTGGCAAGATGTATCTTGTGTTTCACTTTGGCCGAACAATTACTAATTATTTGTTGTTATATCGTGCGTGCAGGACATGTTGACGCCACCGACCAGGGAACAGGGGTTATTATTGACAAGTTGGGCAAAGAAGAAGCAGTGAAGACGATGCATTCCCAGGCACATGCCAAGGAGCTCGAAGCTACTGTCATGGACTTGAAAGCTGAAATCGCCGAGCTCAAAATTGCATTGGATTCAGCTCATTCTCAAGGAAAGGTGTAGATGAGAGAGGTCTTGCATTAGAATCGGTTTGGTTATTCAAGGAATCGTGTTATTATGACCACGTCCATTATTCTAGACGGAGGCCCATTAGTGGCTAAGAGCATCTCCAACAATTAACAAATTTTGTTTGCCAAATTTCGAGTTATAGCAACTTGGTAAATAATTTGTCAAGTAGGAAAAAATGAGTATCTCCAATTGTTTGCCATTTGGACTTGCTAAATTAAAAAAAAAGCCCACATCCTAACTAAATCTTCCAACTACCCTGAGCCGGCGCCTGGTCCCTTTCTCCATTGCGTACGTTCGCTACTGGAGCCGCCGCCATCCAATCATCCAACAACGTGACCTTCTCATGTGTCGTTCTTGAGTTGCCTGAAGCCGCCGCCGTTTGTTTTATCAATTGCGGCAAGGGTGGAACCCCATCGCATCCATCATCCTGTATGGTGAACAAGGTAAAATCTATACTTCATCCTGTATGTGCTCCTGACTATGGAGTTTTTTATTTATAAACCTTGTCCATTAGGAATCATGCCTAGAAAGAGATCCCGAGTGCAAAGACAGTTGGATGATTCATCATCCGATGATGATGCTAGTCTTATAGTATCGGTTGCTCAAATTCTTCTGACCGCTAGCAATGAAAAAGGACCACATGGTGGCTCAGTCAAAGGTCATCGAGTTGTTTTTCGTGACAGACAAGGCGGTCATGATAGAATGTATCAAGATTATTTGGCTGAGAATCCAACATACGGTCCCGAATTATTCCGTAGAAGGTTCTTGCACTTCAATTTCAGATTAAATTGTTTTTAATCAAATATTATTTGTGTTGCCAAACTTTTATTTTTCTGGTTCAGGTACAGGATGTCTAGGGATCTTTTCTTACGCATAATGAACGCTGTTGAAGAGCATGATGAGTATTTTGTCCCAAAACGGAATGCTGCGAATGTACTTGGCTTGAGTTGCTTCCAAAAAGTCACTGCCGCAATGCGTATACTGAGTTATGGAATGGCTGCTGATATGACAGATGAGTACGTACGCATTGGTGAAAGTACAGCGCTCGATAGCGTGCGTCACTTTGTTCGTGCAGTTGTTGAATTGTTTGGAGATGAATACCTCCGACATCCCAATGAGGCGGACACAGCACGCTTGCTTGCAATGGGTGCGAAAAAAGGATTTCCAGGAATGCTAGGGTCTATTGATTGTATGCATTGGGCGTGGAAGAATTATCCATATGAGAAACAGGGTCAGTACAAGAGTCATGTGGATAAGCCCACTATCATTTTGGAAGCTGTAGCTTCGGATGACCTTTGGATATGGCATGCTTTTCTTTGGAATGCCCGGCTCTCATAATGACATTAATGTTCTTCATAGATCTCCTTTGTTTGACAATCTCGCGGAAGGTAGAGCTCCAGCAGTGAACTTTTCTGTAAATGGCCACGACTACAATATGGGTTATTATCTTTCAGATGGCATCTACCCCCCTTGGGCTACTTTAATCCAGTCTATCAGTCGGCCTGTGGGCAACAAGAGGCAATACTTTGCCAAAGCGCAAGAAGCAGCACGGAAGATGGTGGAGAGGGCTTTCGGCGTTCTACAATCTAGGTTCGCCATTGTTCGTGGTGGGGCACGGTTTTGGGACATTGATACATTAGCAGTAATCATGAGGGCTTGTGTTATCATGCATAATATGATCGTCGAAGATGAAGGATTCGTGGTAGACCATAACGAGGAATTTGAAAATCAGGGTGACAATGTGGAGATAGGTCGTGGCCGGCGAACTCGCACGCTTGATGAATATATTCAAGCACATCAGCAGATCAGAAACAAAGACACACATATGCAGTTGAAAGAAGATCTCATCGAACACCTTTGGAACCATCACCCAGATTTATATTCGTACAATATTTGAATATTATTATGATTTTATTTGCTGTCAATTTATTTTGGAACCATAGCCTGAGAAACACATTTGATTTTATTGTATTAACCTGGGTTATATTTGCAGTCAACTAAATGAGTGTCATTTTATTTCCTGAAAATATTTTTCCATGAACGAAAACAAAAGATTCAGTGCACACGTCCATGCTGAGTTCTGAAATAAATTTATGACATTTAAACAAAGGTTCTACTGAATGAACTTTTCAAAAACTAAATATTTAAGCTCAAATGACGTGAAGTAGATTTAATTTCCACGGCGCCTAGCGACAATGTCTTTCTGCATAATGTCAAGCCATTCACGCTGAAGCGTGTTGAGGGAGGTCATGTCTGCAAGCATAATTTCTTTCTCTTGTTTCATCAACTCGGCTTCAGCTCTTTTGTCCTCCGATTCAGCTCTTTTCTTCTCTAGCTCCAGAGATTGCTTGTCTAGCTCATGTGATAGCATAAACCATTCATTCTTTGCCTTCTCCTTCTCATTATCGGCCACCTCTTTCTTAGCCCACATGCTGTCAATAGCCTCTTTACAAGCTTCGGCACCCCTAAACCTGAGGTTTGCTTTAGCCTTCTTCACTCCTTCGCTTCTTTTCCTTGCTCCGGTCTCTGCAGCAGTACCACCATCATCGGTGGCCTCATTGTCATGTGCATTGTTGGTTCCTTCCTCTTCTCTTGGTCGAGACACTTTCGCAGATTTTTTTTGGACTTGTTTCCAGCTGATGCTTCTTTCTCCAACTGTAGAAGTTCAATCCTCTTGGCTTTCCACTTGTCCTCCTCCTTAAGTATGTTCCAACAAGACACAACACTGCATTTCTTGCCCTCCTTGGTTTCTACCCCTGAGAACATCTTGAGGGCACTTGCAATCTGCAATAATAATATGTCAATATATATTGCTGAAACAATTGGAGATCGAACAAAAAATAAAAATTTAACAAAAAATTACCTTGTCTTGTATAGTTGTACCACTTTGATTTCTACGATCAATCGCTTCATAACAGGAATAAAACTTGTTCACTACAGTCTGAATTGTGAGCCATCTATGCAGAAGTGAACTCTCTGTCCTTGGAGTTGTCTGTTTATTGTGGGTCTCAAAGTAAGCACGAACCTTACCCCAAAACCCAGTACGGTTTTGATTGGCCCCGTGGATAGGATCTTTGCTAGCAATCAACCATCCTTCGCAAATAAGTTCGTCTTCCTCAACACTAAAATTTTTAGACCTCTTGGTTCCCCTGTTACCACGAGTACCAACAACTTGCACCTCTTCTGGACTATACTGTGTTTCTTGTTGAGTCATTGGACTGGTCAAGTCATTGAAACTTTGAACATGGTCATCATCTCCATTGAAAAGAATCCCAGACAAGAACTCCTCTCCCTGATTCTCCATGAGTCTAACAAAAATGAAAAACCACCAGTGGTCAGACAAACTGGAATTAACCTGGAATTAAAATTAAACTGGAATTAATAAAAAGCTAGAATTAACCTGGAATTAAAATTAAACTAACTGAAACTAAACAACAATGGTACTGTCAACATTGAATAAATTTCTGATTGAATGGGACTTCTTCTAAACCTCATAGCACCGGTGGTCAGAGCATGTATTGTTCTTAAATGGGGCTGTAGCATGCCAAAAATAGGATACCAACCAAAAAACTGAGAAGAAGCACTGCAAAATTCTTCAGTGTAAACTCAAAATATCTGGCAGATGTAAATTGCTGATTGTATACTCCTTACAAATAGAAAATATGCACAGTTTATCAGGCTTGCTATGCTACTTCCCGACCTATCATCAAAATTTTTACTGCATGTTTCAGAATTGTGGAAAATGAACTTTTCAAGCAAGATTGGCGATCAAGAAAGAAGAAGCAGATATTCCAGTATATTGTTCTCAAATGGTCCTTGGTTCTTCTTACTGGCTTGTGTACTGGACTTGTTGGCTTCTTCAATAACCTTGCAGTTGAAAACATTGCTGGGTTCAAACTGTTGCTTACAAGTGTTCAGGCCACCCAGTAAAATTACAAACTTAGGTTCTTTCGTTTTATACTTTGTTTCTCTTGAATCGGTAATATGTGCTATTCAGATGCCCATCACCATACTTCAATGAAAATTGCAGGCATAGACCCATGTATTCATCCCATGTCGGAATACCAGCTAATGTAGATCCAATTTTGTGGCCTCTGTTGAGCCACTCTTACTCAAGTACCAGGTAAGAAATCACACTTGAAAACTGAAACTTAACTACATCAGGCTGGTATGAAAAGAAATGGCCAGCTGATCTGAATATGCTAACCATAGTATCATGTGCAGTGATTCTGTGGGTTGTAGTAGCACAAACAAATTCAGAATGCCACCAGCTGCAGGCTCAGACGAGACATCATTTGTGATCTATGGTGATATGGGGAAGGCTCCGCTGGACCCATCAGTGGAACACTACATTCAGGTAGACCAAAATGTTGCCATGAAAAACAAAATCGCTTAACTCTGGGTTTTGTGTTCAGTAGTAACTCTCACGGCAAGCGTTTTGCAGCCTGGATCGATTTCTTTGGCCAAGGCAGTGGCTAAAGAAATTCAGACAGGAAAGGTCGATTCAGTCTTCCACATAGGAGACATAAGCTATTGGTACTCACGAAAGGGTCGCCAGAAGCCCCTGCCCAGCGCCTCGCCCCCTGCCCAGCTCCCTCCGCCTGCTCTGGGGTCGCCAGAACCGCCACGCCCACATCATCGGCCGCGCCGGGGTCGCAGGGGCAGCTGGGGCCTCCGCCCGCACCGGGATGCCCGGGACCAGAGCGAGCGGGGCCGCCGTGCCTGTGCTGGGTTCCAGGGGCCTCGCTGGTGGCTGGCGCCCGTGCCGACGCTCGCTCGGCGGACGAGCCCGAGAAGGTTCCTGAGGTTTCGGTTTGAGAAAGAAGCCGCCGCATCCGTCGATCTCGTCGGAGGCGGCAACGGCGAAGAAGGCGAGCAGGAGGGAGAAGACGAAGGGAAGACGGCGGAGATGAATCCCTCGACGAAATCCCCTGCCCAGCGCCCCGCCCCCTACCCAGCTCCCTCCGCCGAAGCTCCATCCCTCGACGAAGCCGCCGCATCCGTCGATCCCGCACGGCGCCTCCTGCCCCCTCCCCTCCATCCCCACGGCGCCTCCTGCCCCCTCCTCCTCCCCCGATTCCGCCCCTAGGTACGCCCCCAGACTGAGACTTGGAAGATTTTAGGGACATACCAGCGTCGACGGAGCCCTGCCGGAGACGGAGCGACGAGATCGACGAAGCAGGGATATTTCCGACCCACGCGGGAACGAAACCAGAATTGTCGCGAGCGCCGATGGCGAAGGCTTTCCGCGCGCGGAAAGCTACACGCGCGGCTCCACAATTTGGCAAACGCCCAAATTTAGCAAATCCATATAGCAAACTGTTGGAGATTGTTTTGTTGCAATTTTTGCCAAATTTTTAAGATGGCAAGTCATTTGGCCAATTGTTGGAGATGCTCTAAGGCCACACCTAGGAGGCGCAAGCCCAAATTATCTTTGCTATTTATTTCTACTTTTAGTTGAGGAGATTAGCTATATATACAGCAATGTTTTAAAGGTGGTAAAGGTAAGCGAGGCAAGCGACCCCTTCGGACTGCCTAGGCGAATAAGGCGACCGCCTAAGCGACGTCATATAAACATATTATTAATATATAAGTTAACTAAAAATTCAGAAGCAAATCAGACATTAATATTGCCAATTCTTAGCATGTAAAACATTAATAAGTGTACTAGTGCGCAATATCAAGTAGTAAGATAGCAACTTTGAGATCTAAACTTGCCATTGTGCTATGAACTGTTCAAACAAAGAATTAAAAAACTAATAAAGAACAACACATGGAAAGGAAGCAGCAGCCCACTCCACTCTTGCATCTATGGAACAGAGCAGTGGGGGCAAAAACAGAGCAGCAATCAGTAGGAGTTGAAACAGAGCAGTAGGGAACAAAGCAGGTGCTTCAACCTTC
This sequence comes from Sorghum bicolor, assembly GCF_000003195.3. Lineage (NCBI taxonomy): Eukaryota > Viridiplantae > Streptophyta > Magnoliopsida > Poales > Poaceae > Sorghum > Sorghum bicolor. The sequence continues at coordinate 59,283,486 of NC_012870.2, read as the reverse complement.
AAGAGAGGAGAGAGGATGGGAAAAGGGAGAGGAGAGACATATAGGGAAGCAAGGGGGACCTAGGCACCGTGAACAGCAGGGGACCGATGAGTTTCCCCTAATCCTCTTCTTCTCGTGCGGAAATCGACTGCATTCTCAGGAATCATCCTCATAGGTCACATTTCAGAGGAACAAGGGATACTCTTCTTCTACAGAGTACACTATACAGGTAAACAAGAGATGCCGCACAAACAAAGTTCGAATTCCATTATTCCAACAATGTGCCCAACAAATGTCAAATGCTGCAGCCCACAGTGGCGATAAGAGGACACACCAATGTGATTTGTCGCGAAATGCAGTTCCAGACCGTCGCAGGAACGTGTGCAGTTCCTTGTCATCACTCCAGCGTTGTTGCTGTCAAAAAGAACACCAAGTCAACTAACCAAAAGATCCTGGTATACTACTATGATTTCAGACATACTTTTGACAGTTTGTGATAGCACTGTCACGAAGTAGGACTCGTTGGTGCTTACTGCCTCCGTTTCTTAAAAAAGTGTCGTTTTAGAATTTCATATATTTTATTTGATCATCTGTCTTATTTAAATTTTTTACATAAATATTATATATTTTGTTAAGACCTATTTTTCATCAGAGATACTTTATTAATGATTTATTTATTTTATAATTTACATAAAATTTTTGAATAAGACGAACGGTTAAACACGATGTAAAGTAAAAAACGTCAATCTTTTTGGGACGGAGAGAGTACATGATAATGTTGAGGACAAGTTCAGAGAGTCGAAATGGGAGGTGAATCTCCTTACGGAAGCTATGGAGCTAGGTCCAGCTCCACGACGTCAATCCTTGCGCCGGGGATCTTGGCTACGATGGCCTTCCTGGCCTCGAGCCCGGCGGAGACGTTGCAGACGGCCATGACGACGTACACGCCGTGCAACGCCAGAGCGTGCGTCGTCTCTAGCCCAATGCCGCTCGACGCACCTGCGCAGGTAGCCTTAGCTCACCATCAGCAATTCCTTCGCCGCAAGTGCGATCTCAGAGTCTGACTAGCTAGACCTCACCATGCAAGCGGCTCGGGCCTGTCCACAAGCCCGCTAGGCCCGCCCCACAAAACAGGCCCACTGGGCAACCACTGCCTGCATTCTTTTCTGTTGCAGGCTGAAGTGGTGCGACCAGCTGACGAATGAGCCAGTTCACAGAACCCGCAAATGCCTGCGTCGCCTAGCTGCTCCCTCGCATGCTATTCCGTCTTCTCCGTTGCCACCTCCGTCCGCTAGGTCTCGCGACTCTTCAACATTGCACGCAACAACGCTCTCTATCTGCGTCCATGGCTGAGGTGGCCGTTGTGGCGTCGATGCCAGTGTTGGAGAAGCCTGCCGATGCCTCCGCTGCCGCGCTGGCCAAGAAGAAGCCACCGTCTTCCTCCTCCAAGGACAAGAAGAGGAAGGGGAAGGGCTTGTCGGACCCTGCTTTGACCGCCGAGGCTCCCGTCGCCAAGAAGCCCAGATCTAGTGGTGCCGTCGCCACTGTCGTCGCTCACACCGCAATACACTTGGTCGCCGGATCCAAAGCAATGCAGACCCTCATCTGCAGACTGCAGCCGGTGCCATGACGTTGTCGTACGGGTTGCTGGCCCGAGGTCCACGCTGCCCTTGCTCACCGACGGCCAGACGCCGCAGCAGGTATACACATCGACGAACAGAAGAATTATCTTGGGGATATTCTATTCTTTAGTACGCTACTGCTGCACCAGTTTTCATGTCAGGATAATGTTTTAGTTGCCACTGCAATTGCAAATGACCGTGCAGTCCTTAGATTCCTTACTTCAAAAGTTCAAATGGAATCCTCTCTTGTGTAGTCATAACCGAATGTTGAGTTGAGGTTTTGGTCATTTCCATCCATTTCTTTGGATGCCAGGCATGCTGTTTGGGGCTTCTCTATTTATAGAAGTAATATCTTTGCAGCTCAAGATGTTCAGTAGCACCATCAGCTTGTGGTCTCTAGTATTCTCTGGACTTTTTGAAAGAAAAAGGGCAGGAGCTCTGCCTTGCATTTAAGTTCTCTACACCTAAAAAGATTTGCATGTGAAATGGAATATGCATGATGAGTCGAGCCTTGATGAATTCTTTGTGATCACTTTCTAAGTTTTACTGTCGTAGCCATGTTTGCCTCCTGAAGTATCTTCTCAGGATTGTATGATAGATTCATAGTTCACAGGCTATGCACAAAACACATGGAATTTGATTGAAGGCTTGTTACATATGAATTTATACCACCAAAGAATAACTGAAATTCCTGGGTGCGATAATTCTAGTGTAGTGCAAGAGAAATGCAAGTCTGACTAACAGGTAGGGATTGACACTGCAATATTCCAACATTTATGATGATCAATTCCTGCATCCAATGTTACTCTGCACGTCTAGCAGTACTGATAATTGCAACCTGTCCTATTTCAGACAAAAGTTCAGTTTTCACTAATTAAGACATATACTGATATGGTTGTTCAATCCATAGTTTTTTATGTTATTTATCTTTCTCAAACAAAACTAGGAATGTTCAGTGTGTATAGTTTTGATTTCTTGTAACTTTGGTAACATTATTATGTTCAACTTGTATTAAGTTTTTTCGTCCTGTACTTCAGGCCAGCATGTCAAATAATGTTCTGTCACAGTCTGAACCACAAAAAGCTGGGTGCTCATCGACGACCTCCCCTTTAATCGGCTCTTCCGGAACAAAGCGCAAAAGGCCAGTGGTAAATCAACATAAGTCTTTGGCAACCAAGCAGTTCAAGCCTCCAATGGCAAAGAAGTTGAACTCTCCTGTGATGATGAGGTCCCCAATGATGAGACTACTAGTATCTCCATTGGTTGTGCGGCCAAGGTCACTGGCACTTGGCCTGCAGCCGTCACGCAGCCCATGGAGGTCACCATCATGCAGCCCGCGTAGGTCACCGTCACGCGGCCCATGGGCTTGGCCAGCACACACCCCACCGAGTGGAGCTACTCATCCAGGCTCTCATGGCCATGGTAATTATTTGATCCACATTTACACAGGCGGGTGTCGTAAATCAACCACCTGTGTTAATGGTATTTATACACGCGATTTTTATCGTAAGCCGTCTGTGTAAATGGACAGTTTACACAGGTGGTTCTCTTGTTGGCCCCGCTGAAATTTTTCTACGCTACGCCATGATATTGTGAACCGCCTGTGAAAAAAACAACGTGCCAGCGAAAATGATTTTTGTACTAGTGTTTTGTGGCACATATCTGAACCATTAAATATAGATAAAAACAAAAACTAATTACACACTGTAAATCGCGGGACGAATCTTTTAAGCCTAGTTACTCCATGATTGGATAATGTTTGTCAAATAAAAACAAAAATGCTACAGTGTCAAAATCCAAAAAAAATTGAATCTAAACAAGGCCTTATAGCAGTTATAATAACGTGTTTGAGTCGACGAGATGAGCTCAACGTCACCAAAGAAAAATTGCCACGATAGGAGAGAGATCGTTGAATGGGTGCTTAGAGCATCTCGAAGAGACTAGTTAAAATTATATTTTAAACTACAAGATTTAGCTATTGTGTAAAATAAAAAACTCATTCAAAGCATAGAGTTTCACAATAGCCTTTGTATAGTATAGCTAGTGAGGACAACATGCTATATATATACCAAGCGAAAGTTTAGGAATAGCAAACTTGCTATTTTAGAAAACCAGATAGCACATCTTGAATTTTAATTTTTGCTTTAAAAATATAAAATTAAGTTAGATAACATAGATAGCATATTTTTTGGAGTTGCTCTTAACTTCTCAGTAGCTAAAACCCAAAATACCAGACAAAAAAAGCTGCCTTGTAGCCGGATGCTAGCTGGGAGTCGTCATGTGCTGGACCCTAACTGCAAAACATTAGTTGCTTGTATATTTTATATAACCTACTATAAATAGACTATATTATATGATATTGACGCTTAGTGGCTTACGTACCGAGAGAGATACGAATCAGAATTATTAACCAATATGAATCAAAAAAATTTTACAAGTAAATAAGGCCTGGGAGTCGTCATTTCGTTCTCATATGCTGGACTCCAACCGCAAAACAATAATTGCTTGTATATTTCATATAACCTGCTAGCTCTACCGGGACAGAGCAACGTCGGCCAACTATCTGGTGTTGGACTGGAGTGCGGAGATGCGATCGCTATTCGGTGATCGGCAGTGGGTCATGTCTTATTTTTGTTTCTTTATTCTCTTTCTCCTTTTTTATTATTATTATGACGAGCATGGCCGTACCGAGACAGAGCAACGTCGGCCATTAAGGCCCCGTTCGTTTCTACATGAACGATTCCTGGCCGTATAATCCGTTCACAGATTTATACAAACCAGGAATTATTCCAAGCCGTTTCTGGCCTGTTCCGACGTAAACGAACAGGGCCTAATTTGTTGGAGGGGACTGGAGTCTGCTTCACATCAATTGCGTTCGCTGTTCGGTGATCGGCATGGTCATGTCTTATTTTTAATTTTTTCTTCTCTTTTTCGGTTTTTTTAATGACGAGCATGGCCGTGTGTGTTGGTGTTGATAAGTTGATTGTCACCATCCCATCCAGAGTTCCAGACCAGATGTAAGGCCTTATTCCGAAAAGTTTTTGGTTTTTGATATTGTAGTATTTTTTATTTTTATTTCATGTATGTGCCGCAAGATTCATGTGATGGAGAATTTTGAAAAGTTTTTGGTTTTTGGGAACTAAATAAAGCCTAAGCCTGTAAATGCTAAAGGCTATTCCAATGCATCACCGTATATTCAATTGCCTTGTTTCCACGACAGTATTAACAATGGGTAAAAACAACTCTTACGATCGACTCCACAAGATTAGGGCTACAATGGTTTGATTTTTTTTATTTTGAATCAAATTCTAGACATATTTAACAACATACGCTGACATGGAATTGGAAAAGCTATACAAACATACTATAATACGTGCATCACTAGATCAGACAAGCGCTTAATCAAGAAACTGTCTCCAAACTGAATTGCCATAGCTTCTTGGCCAACTCAACATCCGTAGCTTGCGAGCTTGGGCTGGCTACATTACAATTGGCGAAGTACTTTCCACTTAATCCCTTCACTTGAGGATGCATTGCCACATAGCATGTTGTCGCAGCACCCTTAACAAAGATATTATTAAAGGAATTAATCAGGGTGAATACATATTCCGCCGACAAGGGCGGCGGTAATAAAAAAATAAAAAAAGGTTAAAGCCAACCTGTTCTGCGCTTCTACACATGATTCTGCCAATGGTGTTCAAAAAAACTGTAAAAATATCAGGAATAGTTACAGATAAATGTCATTATAACCGGAGCTCCATTTGAATGTTTTTGTTATGCACATGCCAGCAACTGTTTGGAGATATTTTGAATTTTTGATGGATCGGAGGTCTTTTCTTTTTCAAACAATGAAATCAATCTTTAGACTTAGAAAGTACCAGCAACAATAGTCCTGCCCCTAAAAAGGTTGGTGGCGATGACACCAGGATGAACTGAATTGGCTGAAATATTCACTCCTTCCTCCTGTTCATGAACATAGTTTCTTCTGTCATTAGCCAGCTCATGCATCCAATTGTAACGAATTCCATTATATATTGAGGCCTTGTTTAGTTCTCAAAAATTTTCAAGATTTTTAGAAACATCGAATCTTTGAACGCATGCATGGAACATTAAATATGGATAAAAAATAACTAATTGCACAATTTGTCTGTAATTTGCAAAACAAATTTTTTTGATCCTAGTTAGCCTATGATTGGACAATAATTACCAAATACAGACGAAGAGTTGAGAACTTGAGATACCTTGAAGATTCGAGACAATTCATTAGAGTGAAGAATGTTTGCAAGCTTGGATTGACCGTAAGCAATGAAGTCGTTCAAACTATGTACAACAGACTTGCTGGTGTTATTTATGCAGCATGAGGTCCCAATTTTGCGAGAAAATTCAGACTGAACTCAGAATGGATTACCCGGAAGGATCACGAATTTTTTCGAAACATATCCCTTCAGGATAAGTCATCACATGCCCTGAAGACGTCACATTGACGATCCGTCCCTCGATGCCTCTGTCCCTGCATGTGCTCTTCATGTTCTCCAGTAGGAGGTTTGTTAGAAGAAAATGACCTGCATGCCATTCAAGTCAAATGGTGATACAGTACCATGAATCATTCTCATGCATCGTAATTTACAAGTGCAGAAAGGGACAGTCTTCTAGCGGTAAATTAAACAAGATGCTGCAAAACGAAATTAATTGGTTCGAATAATTGCGCCAGTGACACACCAATGTGATTTGTTGCAAAATGCAGTTCCAGACCGTCGCAGGAAAGTGTACAGTTCCTTGTCATCACACCAGCGTTATTGCTGTCGAAAAGAACATCAAGTCAACTAAACACATTCGAGCAATATGCCTTGATTTCAGGATGTGTCTTATGGTCTTGTTTAGTTTGTAAAAATTTTTGGATTTGACTACCGTAATTTTTTTGTTTTATTTGTTAATTAGTATTCAAATATGAACAAAATTAGGCTGAAAAGATTCATCTTGTAAATTACATACAAACTGTACAATTAGTTATTTTTTAATTTATATTTAATGCTTTATATATATATAGGGAGATTCAATGCAATGGGATGAAAAGATATTTTTTGAGAATTAAACAGGGCCTAGTATTTGGCTAACAAAAGAAACCTCTCTTTAATTATCAAGAGTTAAGATTACCATATTAATTAGAGAAAATAAAATCAAAGTGCACAAAGACGTGTTGATAAATTACGCACCATTTGCTTTCTTTAAAAAATAACTCAATTTTTTCCTATTGAGAAAAATATTAAGCCACTATAATAGCCGCAGAATTTTCGCCGGCTACTTCGTTAGTACGTGATATCTGATGGTAGTACAAATATGAAGTACTAATATACAAGAAGTACTAGAAGGATCTGTTCGTTCTTCTTACATGAGAATGTTGAGGGGCAGTTTCAGAGAGTCGAACTCGGAGGCGAATCTCCTTACGGAAGCTATGGAGATGAGGTCTAGCTCCAGAACGTCAATTCTTGCGCCGGGGATTTTGGCCACGATGGCCTCCTTGGCCACGAGCCCGGCGGAGACGTTGCGGACGGCCATGACGACGTGCACGCCGCGCAGCACAAGAACGCGCGCCGTCTCCAGTCCGATGCCGCTCGTCGCACCTGTGCGCAGGGCGCTCAGCTCAAGTGCTCAACACATGCCATCGTTTGCCGTAAATAATGGAAATCTCCGAGCTCGCCTGGCACGCCAGACCGGCGAGTCCTGGTGTCGTCGTCGTTCCAGCTTGCAAGTCCGGCGGCCGGCCAGGCCCGTGGTGGCCCGGTCATTTCAAAGGCCGGCCACCCCGGGATGGGATGCAAGGCAACTAATATGTACCTGTGATGACGGCAACTAGACCATGGCCGTCGACGCCGGCAGTGACCTCCTCAGCCGTGGAGGCGCCGGAGAAGCCCGAGGGCCCTTTGCGGTAGAACCACCACATCACGCTCACGCAGCAGATTCGTTGGGGCTCTGTGGGGGTGTCAGATGTGGATGAGCCCAAATAGTAGACCTTGACGTCTGAGTCTGACGATGACCGTGACCAGCAGTTATTGTAGTCAGCGCGAAAGCTGGGGTAGTTGATCGTAGGGATTAAAGTTTAGGGTCTGTTAAGTTAGGATATGTGCAACTCACGGACGGACAGAGTTCGTCTGCAAGAATATGAAATTTGATATATATATATATATATATATATATATATATATATATATATATATATATATATATATATATATATATCTTTTCCTAATATTTAATAAAAAAGACAGATTATACAATGAACTGTCTTTTTTCTGTCCGCAAGCTATTTAATGTTGTGTATGTAGACAAGATCCATCCTAAATACTATTTTGTATACCAACATGTTGCTAATTTGCTATTTGATAAAAAAAACAATAAACGCAAAGCAAGATTAACTAAGAGAGAGTTCACACAAACTCCATACATCAGCAGCTACGGCTTGTTCAGCTAGGACTACAATTAGCTAGCTTTCTCGTTCTCATCCGGTAAAAAAAAAACAAAGATCAGACGAACAACTGATGGTCTGCACTAACTGAAAAAAGTTTTCAGCTTTTAGAAAGCTAACAATTTGATAGAATTTCAGATAGCAGCTAACAAAACTAATACTTTGTTGTAAAAGAACATAAACTAATACATTAACAACTTTTTTTGGGGGAGATAAGTAACAACTTTAAGAAATTGCCATCTCAAAATTTGCTAATTGAAAGCACATAACTAGAAGCAAACTGAAATTGCTATCCGAATCTTGCTAACTGAAAGCACATATATCAGAACTAAAGTATTGTTCTTACTGTGCTGGATTCCAAGATGGACAAATTGAATTGCCATTGCAGCCAAGTTCCCACTAAGCAGCCAACTAAGATGGAGGGAATGGAAAACCACCTCCGCCGAGGCTGGGAGCGGCTACTGCCGAGCCGTTGCTGCAACCGAAGGGGTTGTGGCTGCCGCCGGGATGTGGCCGCATCCGACTATGGAGAAGGTCGTTGCGGCCGATCCGTCCTTGGTCTTTCTGGGCACTACCGAGCCCTTGGCCTTCCTTGTCGCCGTCGTGCCCTTGAGCTTTGTGGTTGCCGCCACCTCTGCACGGGACATTTTAGATCTGTGCTAGGAGAAGAAGGAAAAGGATGCAGCGTATATGGTGAAAGGTGGAAGGGGAGATGGATTTTGGCACAAGCCTTCCCGCGCAATGCACTAGATCTGCGAAGCGACGACGAGCTCGAATAGCGTGGAAGTCATCGTCTCTTCAAGCATCGGAGCACGAGCTGTCCTCGTCTCTTCGCGAGATGACGGGCTCGGTGCGTTCCACCCTCGCCAGGGGGCTTCTTGCAAAATTAACACACACAGACGACCCTTGCAGACACGTTTACGTGCCCTTAAACCCAAAATATCAAAATAGTTTAGGGTTGGGTCATTTTTTTTGCATTTGGAAACTAAATAGAACCCTATAAAGTTGACAAAAAAGTGCTCTCTAAACTTTTGGGTTTCGAGAGTTAGGAGGCCTAAAACTATGTAAAATATTCTTGGGTGGCGTGCTGGATGCCATTTACACCGCACCTTATCCACCCGGGTCCTTTTCCACTCCTGCACCCTGCCACTATCGCTCATTCCTGAACCCTAGCTCATTTGCACTCATGTAGTCTCTCCCCTGTCGCCGTTCTCGCTCTCTCCCTCAACTGCCACACAGATCCACTCCCTCTCCCGATAGATCTAGCTCCAACTTCTCCTCCAAGTTCAGTTGCTCCTCCCCACCGTCAGCGATGGACAACTACAACAGCGATGGGTACAACAACGGTGGCAACAGACACGCAGCGGCTACGGCGAGGAGCGCGGCTACGACGTCGAGCACGTCTACGGTGAGAGAAAGCACACCAGGGATTTCTTGTCGCATCTGTTGATATTTCTTATGCACAATTAAAATATGAAGGATTCCGCAAGCACACAAAAAACCACTGTAGCATTTTACCGAAAGTATTTAGGTATGGTTATTTATATTTTACCACTGGGAAACCATAGATAAAGATATTGATAGTTCACCATCATGTATCTACTAACTAATACACCAACAAGATTAAAGTAGGGGTAAATAATAGATGATAGGAATTATGCATATATGACACACACCGGAGAATTCTATGATAAAAGAGTAAATAGCTAAGTGAGAGGACAACGAGAGAGTGCAAGGTTCCTAAATACGTGTCTATTACTGGGGTTCTATGATAACTAATTTATGGAAGGTAAAGCAATCACAGAATAACACTTCGGGACATCAGAACACTAGTCACGGAAACGGGTGTGAAAGGACTAGGAAGCTCCGACTACGGTCCTACAAGCACCAACCCTAACATGGTGGAATACGTCGGCCGTCAGGGTTGTCACCACCTGGGGCTACCACAACTATATGTTGGATTGAGTGTAACCTCTAGTAACAAATAGTCTAGACGCCATGTCTATACTATGAATTACTACTCTAGTCAGACGTAATAACTAGAGCACTCAATACGAGCCGAGATCCTATGCTAAAGTATAACAACTATACTAACCAATCAAATATGTAATGCATAAAAGTAAATAGAGAAGATGAAAATATTAAAGCATAAGTCTTACAAGAATAGATACAAAGATATACCAGAACTCTGACGACTCCTTCAAAGACTCCTCTGGAACCTAGGCGTGGCGCCGCTCTCCCTAACTCTCGACTAGAACTAATTTACTACATTGAAATGTCTAGCCCTAATTCACTAGAGATGAGAGGTCATCCATTCGAGGGACGCCTCTACATCTCGTAATAATGTGGTGCCCCCAAATATGAGGGTCTACCTCTTTATTTATAGACTAGAAAAGTCTCCCACCTCTTCTAGACATGCGATGTGGGACTAATTCTTTCACCGTTTGCTCTGTTGGGCTATTATACATTAACTTGGGCTTTCCAATCGTCCCTCATGTGAGCCTACTCAAAGGAGCAGCTTGGGGCGCCTCTCTTGGGCCTCTACCATGTCATATGAGCCTCTTCTCACGTCATGGGTCTTTCTTGGGTGTGGGGCCCATTAGTAGTAATTCTTCTTTATTTGTAAAATTAATATGTTTTCACTCTAGACTCCAAATATAGCAATTGATATGTCCGTTTAGATCGTCTCGATGAGCCTGTTGTAATGGTGCAGCCCACTTCATCATTTGAGGTACTTTTATTCAGTGATTAGTTTGCCTTTAGCTCTTTTCCTGTGTAACCCTACAAAACATAGATGCACCAAAACTCATGGAATTTGTTAGTTCAAACCTCTAAACCTATGTTGGTGAGCATCTCTTTGCAGTTATAAAAGTTATGTTGATAGTTAAAAATAGGAGTTAACTACCGTCAACAAACTCCCCCAAGCTTACCTTTTGCTCGTCCCTGAGCAAAGATAGACTCAGTGATGGATCAGGAGTTGCTACAATGCTTTCACGCCTTACAAGTACACAAGTATTCAAACAAGGACTCCTCTCTGGATTAGAGTGAACTATTCTGACTCAAGACTCACCCATTTTTCCTTTCACCATAGGGCTTATAGCTATTACTTAGGTCTTGGGCAGTTGAAAGACAGAACAGTTAAGTCAAGCACTATGCTACCCGCTCTTTGATCAACTATTATTCTGGAGTTTTGCAAGATTTTCAAATAAAACTTAGAGTTTCCTTGTATGACACTTTTCAGTCTCTCATATGTGGTATTTTTAGATCCTCTCCAAGGCAAGTGAGTATGCCTTCTCTCTGCTCTCAGAATATGTGGTATTTGTATCACTAAGACATAGTTGCCTTCTCTCTCTCACCCTAGTTCTAATTGGCTTATGTGGAGCTCATGGGTGGGAAAGACAATTCAAACCTACTTGCATGTATTGCATAGTTAAACCATGGATCTAGAGAAACTAATTATACAATCAAGTCATATGTGCATGTGAGTGAAGTGATAAGAATGAAAGGAGTTATGAGGGGTGATAACTGATGGTGAATATCTAATTCGACATTTGCTCGTTGGGGATAACATACCTTCCTAATATGAGAACAAGGATTTGGCTATCTTTCTTTTCTTTTGCATTGGGACTTTTGTCCTCTTTTTTTTCTTTTTTTCTCTCTCTCTTTTTTAGAGATCAGCCATCCCTTTTAATGCAATGATAACAGTAGGGAGTATCAACTGGGATAACTGGAGCTTTACTGGATAAGTAGAATAAGACATTTAATATTTTTGGGTGTCTTCTCCCAGTGTAGGAGTAGAACATTTTCTAAGTGGATGTAGAATGTGTGTGGGTGATAAATAGAGGAATGCATACTCTCAGGGTAAGAGCAGCATAAGTGCATGTCTAAAGGATAGAAATAGCATAGAGTGTAGTGTGTATATATGGGTGGTACTTCCAGGAACAGAAGTAGCACATAGTGAATATGATAGATGTAAGTGGTTGCATACTTCTGAGGACAGAAGTAGCTAAGATCAATGGATGGAGAGCACATAATATTGACTTTAACTGCATGACTAGTTCCTTAGGGTCTACACAGCTTAACTATCCTCAATGCTTATAGGTTGAAATATAAGTGGAAAGGTTTTTCTAATCTAATCACCATGAGTATTTGGCTGTGGTAGGAGTTTTAGACTCTCATCATAAAGGAACTCATTATGTAGCAATTTAAGATTTTCAAAATAAAGTTCTCCAGAACTCTAGTATCTCTAGGAGCAAGACTGATAGGAGCTCAAAACCTTCCCATATCATATCTGTCAACTACCTAGACTTAGATCAAGCATTTGCTACCCACAAGTTTCAGGCTTAGAGCAAATCTTAAGTCTAAACAGTTGTGTCTAAAACTCAAGAGAGTACAAGGTTAAAAACTAGATACTTGCAAGAAATTACAGCAGAGCAACTATTCATCATCTCCATATAAGAGTTTATTCTAGAGGTTCATCTTAACAGATTTATCAAGAGCTCTCCTAGCAAGATTATTCATCTTTTTATCTTGTCATAACGTACTAGGAATAAATATATAAGCGAGTAAGGGATGCTTAGCTCAGTGTACGGGGGTTGCTCTCCCCCAAGCTGGATGTTGACACAGTTTGTTGAGATTGCTGACGGGCAGTGAAGACGTACTGATCCTCTTGGAGTATCGTAGGCACTTGCTGTCAGAAACAGCACTTACCTCGTGTGAATAGTACTCCGACAGGGCACAGAACGTCCTTCTGCCTGTTAGTTCTTCTTGATCCTTTGAAGCCTATGAAGCTCAAATAGACAACAAAGCTTGTGGAACTGATTAAGCATTAGTAATAAACCTCTAAGCTTTGAGAGTCTAGAACTTTCTTATACCCATTTATCTTTTAGTATGATCAATATAATTTTTATACTTTTCATATTTATAGTATGCAAGCAGGAAAATAATTATGCTAAAACTTATTTTTGTGCCACCATAGTAGATAAGTATGTAAGCTGTTGCATCACATATTAAATACATGGGGCTTAGTAGTTTTCTAAATGCAATGCAATACATATTTATTTTCTTTTCTAATGCATAAACAATAAAGATGCAACTACTAATGCAGTTAAGAAAAATAAATATGCTTAAAGGAAAATGCTAATAAATATCAAGTTACCTCTTGGCGTGGCGTTCGGTGATTTTAAGTCCTCCGAACAGGATCTCTTACCATGTTAATTCTTAGGTGCTTTATCTGGTCCCAAAGGTGGAGACCATGATAGTTGCACCTCTTGAGATGGTGTCACCTATGTTTATTGCTTCTCCAACGGGTCGGAGTCAAGTACTAGTTCTAGGAGCTAGCAACATCTTCGCTCAGTGTGCATGTTCATAGGTCTAGGATCTTCACTTGTAGGATTCTCGGGGAGTTGACTAAAGTGTGTCCTGCTCATAGAGACAAGGTAGAAATCAAGTGCATGGGCTTTGTTGGTGGGAAAACACCAACAGAACCAAAAGGTTTATTCATTAAACTCTAGTCTTTGGCACATTGAACAAGATAAAGTTGATGTTTATGTGTTTTGCTCAATCTAAACATGGGTGATAGGAACAAATGATTAGCAGGCTTGTAGCATTAAAACACTTGGCCGATCAGATTATTCAACATTATGGAAGGATGATCTATCTATGCATTTAACTTCATAATTATGACTATCATCTTCCAAAGATAGGATGTGCAATATTTCATTGATTTAAAAACTACAAGATCAAGAAAGTGATTCTTAGGAACAAGCATAAAGAACTAAACATGATGAGCTAATTAGATTGGATCAAATGAGATTGTAACTCAAAGCATGTTTGACTCACTACTTATGTGAATGCCAAAATCAAGGAGGATATTTTGGAAGTAATGATCACTTATCAAGAGATGTTACCTTTAGTATTGAAGCATGTTGGAGTCGTAAAATCTTGTGGAAACTTTCCTTGCTTGGCTATCTTGTCTCCTTTGTTGTACTCCTTTCTTGCCATTATTTGTTCTCTGTATTATTTGTGCTTGGACCTTTAGCTCTTCTTATTATTTTATCCCTACAAATCATTAGTAGACAACACATACCTGAAGGAGTATACAAGTAATGACAAGGGCATTGTTGTAACACAAAGCTAAGGGTCACTTCCTATGCTACAAAAGAAATTGTTTTAACATACTTAGCATAGCACATTTATTATTCACAATTACTTATTTCTAAAGGATTGATCTTATTTTTCCATCTTATGATTTGATTCTTAAATATAGGCATTGTGAATCAACTCAAACTCATAGAAATAGTGAATTTAGAGATTGCAAACCAGCGTGTGGAGTGATGAGGAAGAAATTGGTTGGATCATCTAGAGGAGTTGACCTTCTTCCTCATGTCTCAGCTTCTCAACCTCAGAGGTGATAGTGCAGAATGTTGCATGCTTTTCTCTTGTCAATCTTTTCTTGATTCCTGATAATTAGTGGCTAATAAGAGAATGCAACTCCATGGAGTGAGTGCTTTGATCATGGATCATGTTTTGTGGCACCCTTCTTTCTACTTGGCGACGCGTGAGTTGTGTCTCCCTTGATCTCCAGTATGAGTTCATCTCAGGACTGTCCCAATTCATATTTGGGATTTTCCTATAGGGGTAGTCCAACAAAAATATTCCAATATCTACTATAGCATACTATTAGCTCAAAAATGAGCCTAGACACCATGTCTAATTTGATTCAAGAAGGCATTTTAACCTAAGCACCACGCTTAATATAAAAAGCCTTTTGAATGTAAGATCACCACTCCTAAAGGCACCATGCTTCATTTAAGAGATGTATGAAACTACTTCAAAGCCTATGCATACTATAGCAAACAAAGGTAGCATGAGAGCATTATAGAGATTTACTCAATAGTGATGATAGAGTATGATCGCAGTGAGAAATATTGTTATATTTTTAGATGTAGATGAATTGTATGTATGCAAGGAACTAAACATGATGTGGATTGTTGACGGTCCTTAAGTATCAAATTCAATTATAAAATAAACAAAGAAAAGGATCCAAATGAAATCGACATCCAGACTTAGGGTTTTATCTGACAGAATTCCACGAGTTTTGGTGTTTGTCTATTTCTGCAGGGGGTTATCAGGAAATATGGAAGAAAGGCCCACATGTCGGGATTACATAGAGATATTAACGTGCCGCACAATTATCTTACATCTAGAAGACTCCAGAAGCCACGAGAACGAAGCGGAGGCAGAACGGGGCCTAGCCTAGGGTGCCCGCCCTAGGGACCAGGGCGCCCGCCCCCCTTTGGAGTTCAATCAGGACTGTCTTTCGGGATTACGCTCCACCGACCTAAAGGATCAAGGATAACCGTTCAATCAATGTTGGTTTGATCCAACGGCCAATATTCACTTGAAAGGACTACAAAACTAGACCCCCTGGCCCCTGGAGGAGGGGACCTGTCAACCCTAATTCATTATCCATCAAGGGAGAAGAAGCCTCTGATCAAGCCTAGAGCCACCACATCAATTAGACATCTAGATTAGCATAGCTACATAGGATTAGAACTAGAAGGAGTCAATCTTCGATTGGTTTCCGGATCTGTCAAGAGGATTCTTGGTAATTCTCTATTGTTCTTCAATTGTTCATCTTTGTTCTTCAATATTATGAATATGACTTTGTTCTACTTCAAAATATTGGTTATGACTTTGCTCTACTTGTTTATATTCGCAATTATATTGTTCTTAGTTTATCATAGTTATATACTTGGCTTAGTTAGATTGGATCTATATACATGCTTAGGATCGTATAGCGTTTATCCATCGGATCTATGGGTAAATGATAGATATTGTGTAGGCGTGGTGCTTATACCGTATTTATCTGCGATTGTACCCTATATGCCAGATCGTGGGGTAGTTCATGGTAGTGACAGCTCCATTGATTCTTATATAGTCCCCTTCTTATGTATTGGGCTGGCAGAGCAACATTATTACAGGGGAGTGATTACGATGTTTCTCATATTCCTTGCTAATATCACTATGCATGGGCGTAGTCCTGTCTCGCAATGATTGCTAAGTATAATTGCACTAACTATAATATGCTAGACTGTATAGTTAAGAATAACTTAGGAAATATTCTTGTAGTTCATCCTAATTCCATGCTAATGAATTGCTAGAATATCTAATTGAGGTGCTTATCATATTTATATGTGGCTAAGTTATGCTGATCAGATTAATTATCATTGTCACTATTCATTACTTTATATATCCTTTATGTGACACTTAACCCTGTATGAAAGAGTTAGATAAATGTTCTCAATTATACATGCAATGATAGATACTCAATCTTATATTCCATTCTATAATCAACATTGATAATTGCTAATCCCTTCCCTGTGGTAAAAATATAAATAACGATACCTAGAATACTTCCCGGTTAAAATGCTACATCGGTATTAATCTGTGCGCTTGCAGATCCCATTTGTTATTTATTTAGATGAGCAATTGCATATTTCAATACCGCGTCTCTTATGTCATGCTGGGGATGACAACTTGGCTTAAGTGGCATGAGGGATAGGTTTGGCATTTTTGGCGCTGTTATCAGAATTAGAAAACTAAGTCTACTTTTGGTAATGACGTTAAGAATACCCAACAAGCATTTTTGGTGTCGTTGCCGGGGAAGGTTGATTACTAATCAGGAATGAATATAGAATTTTGAGTTATCATTCGCATCACTAATATGATTGAGCTTATCAATTCTCTCATACAGTTTTACCCCGATATTTTTCTATTTTATCTTATGCAGGGTAATGTATGAATAGAAGACATCTTCTAGGAAATTTTGTTGACAATCCCAAAGCATTATTCAGAAAAACAAGAGCCAAGCTCAAGAAGAGATCATCAACACTTCAGCAAGAAGCTTCATCCTCTGAAGAAGATCACCGGAACTTGTCTTCAGAATTCGAAGCCATGGCGAATAAATCGATCCGTGAGTTCTCAGCTCCCACTACGGACAACATCCGCACTGGACCTGCTGCAGAGATCGATGGCAACTTTGAGCTCAAGCCTGGACTTATCAACATGGTGCAATCCAACCAGTTCTGTGGGAAGGCACACGATGATGCTAGTGCTCATCTCCAACACTTCCTGGAGATTTGCAACACATTCACCATATCAAGAGTCCCCAGAGATTCTATACTACTTCGCCTCTTCCCATTCTCACTATTAGGAAGAGCGAAGCAGTGGTTCTACGCTACAGAGGAGAAGAATACTACGTGGGCACTCTGCTCCATGAACTTTCTGGCTAAGTTCTTTCCCATGTGCAAGACCAATGCTCTCCGTGGGAAGATTACAAGTTTTCAGCAACAACATGATGAATCTGTTCCAGAAGCATGGGAGCGCTTCCAAGACTACATCCTAGAATGTCCCCATCATGGAATGGAGAGTTGGCTACTGATGCAGACGTTTTATCATGGGCTCGGCAATAGTGCCCGAGAAACCATGGATGCTGCAGCTAGAGGAGCAATCCTATCACTTACCATATCACAAGCCACAGCTCTTGTGGAGAAGATAGCATCCAACCAAAGCTGGAATGAAGAGAGGACCCAGACACGCAAGAGTGTGGAGGTATGCATCAGCTCAAGGAGGTAGACATGCTGTCTGCAAAGCTAGACCTACTCATGAAGAAGCTCGATGATAGAGCTGGAGATAAGAAAGAAGTTATGCACATCTACGACTCTCACATGACTTGTGAGGAGTGTGGAGATACTGGACACTCAGGCAATCACTGCCCTGAGATGCTTGAGGATGTGAACTACATCAACAATAACAACAACTACTACTACAACCGTCCTCAACAAAATCAAGGTTGGAATCAACAGAGGCCTAACTACTCAAGTAACTATCAAGGTAATAATTCTTACAATAATACTAATAATTTTCCACCTCTGAGAGAGTTAGTGTCTAATCAAGAAAAGCTAATGGATAACATATCTAAGAAATTGGCATCTAATGATAAAATGCTAGAAAATATAAATAATAGAATGGTTAATTTCTCTACTGCCATCAAGAATCAAATTAGCTTTAATAAAATGATTGAATCTCAGTTAAATCAAATAGCTGCTGTTGTTTCTGCTACTAACCCCGGTATACCATCACAACCGGAAGGATTAGATCTGCAAATCTTGTAGACATGTTTGAAGCAGGTAACTACTGGAGTAACCCCATCACTGAAGTTACTATTGACCTTCTGCCGGTCAAGAGAGGCGATCCAGGACGCCCCGTCATTCCGATCTCCATCGGCATGGTGGACTTCCCAGAAGCACTCTGCGACTTTGGCTCTAGCGTCAAGCCCAGGGTACTCTATGAAAAATTCTTTACATATCCTTTATCAGAAACAACCATGTGTTTGCAGTTTGCAGATCAGACGATAAGTTTTCCAAAAGGAATATTGAAGAACCTCTATGTCTGAGTTGGTACCTTGTACGCCCCAGCAGACTTCGTGGTAATAAAGATCGGTAATGATGAGAGGGCACCCATTATCTTAGGGAGGCCATTCTTGAACACCTCAGGAGCTGTCATCTACGCTAGTGCTGTCAAGATCAGTTTCTACATCAAAGGGAGGAAGGAGGCATTTTCCTTCAAGAACAAGATTACACAAATCCCGGAGCAATCCTGACATGAACCAAGGAATAGGACCAACAGGAGGAATAGGAACAAGCAAGTGTGGACCGAGTCAGCTAAGATGGTCACTACAGTTCAAGGAGGTCAAGATCATCAATTTAAGTCACCGTTTCTGACCAAAAAGGACGACCCAGGAATGCCAAGCATCTATTGCTTCATAAATGGATACAACTTCTACAAGACGACTTGTGACACCGGATCGAGCATTAACATAATGGCCGCAGTCACCTATCGGCTCTTGTTCGGAACCATGCCCCTAAAACCAACATACATTCAGCTCCAGATGGCAGATCCGACATTTCGAGAGGTTAAAGGTATAGTAACTGATGTCCCTGTCAAAATAGACGATCATTTTGTCTATACAGACTTTTAGGTTATTGACATGGGAGAAGATGAGTACGATCCACCCATCATCCTTGGAAGACCATTCCTCAGCACCGTTAAAGCAATCATCTACATTGGAACCGGAGAAGTGGTAAGGTCTGAAGACATACAGTTTAAACAGAATTATCCAGAGGAGACCGTAGCACCAAGACAGGTGTGGAGAGAGAAGATAACCATACACGAAGAGGAGGCGCCGCCGGAAGCACCGACTACGCCATCCAACGAATCCCAGGACAACTGAGAAAACAAAGAGTCCCGTTCAGAGGACTTAAAAACACCGAACGCCTTGCCAAGAGGTAAACTTGGTTGTTATCCTTTTCCTTTCAAATTATTTAAAATAGTTTGCTTAGTTAATCATGTTCATACTATCCTAAAAAGAAAATAAAAATGTTAAAAAACAGTAAGCCCCATGTGAGTATACGAGTGGCATAAAACCCATAAGTACATTCACTGTGGTGGCATAAAAATAAAATAAATATTTTTTCTACTTTATAAAATGAAAATAAAAAAAATAGAGAGTAACATTTATTGAGGAAGCTCAACATGATAAAGGCTAGATATTTATGCTAACACTCAATCAGTTCCACAAAGCTTTGTTGTCTATTTGAGCTCCACAGAATTTAAGAATCAAGAAGACTAGCAGACGGAGGACATTCTAATCGCTGTCAGGGTGCTGCCGACTTTTAAATACACCTCTGCCACCTGCTAGCTACATCAGAAGAAATTACGTCAAAATTCAGCTTGGGGGAGAGCACCCCCATTTATCCCGCTAAGTATTTCTATCTTTATACTTATAATATATTAAAATATAAATATACATAACTATGAGAAACTAAATAAAGATGTTGTGCTTATATATATATATACATATATATATATATACATATATACATATATATATATATACATATATATATATATCTTTTGCTTAGTTTGTTTAATAAATAAATAAAGTGGCTATGCTAAACTGAATCTTAAATAATAAAACTCTAGCATGGATATGATGAATAGTTGCTCTGCCTAATTTTCAAAATTTTGAAGTTCTCTCTCAAGTTTAGACATAACTGTTATAATTTAAAGCTTGCTCTAAACCTAAACTTGTGGGAAGAAAACTTGATCTAAAGTTTTGGTTGTTAACGGATATGATATGGGAAGGTTGAGCTGTTGTTTATCTATTCCTAGAGATGCTAGAATTCTGGAGAATTTTTCTTTGAAAATCTTTAAAATGTTACATGATGAGTTCCTGTATGATGAGAGTTTAAATTCCTACCACAGCCATATATACATGTTTGCTAGACTTTGAGCCACACATTTACTTTTTACTGCTTATGAGCTTTGAGTGTGGTCAATCTGTGTAGACCCTTAGGAGCTTATCATGTGGTTAAAATCAAGATTCACTTGCACGTTCACTCACACATGCTGCTTCTACTCTGGAAGTACGCATCCACATATATCCAACCTTTTCCATCTCCAGAACCACCCAAAAATATTCTACTCCTAATTCGGGAGAGAATAACCAAAAAAAATTTCTGTTTTCCCCTGTGAAATAAATGCTCAACTTATCATGGTTACTACCACTTGCTATATTATTTCATGAGATGAGTGCTCTAAAAAAAAGAGATACGAGGAAATAAAAAGGGGCAAGTGCCCGGAACCTCGAAAGAAAAGGAAAAGTGAGACGAGAGGTAAAAATGGACAAGTGTCCGACAGTAGAATTAGGGGTACAAGATACCCACCTGAGAGAGAAAAAAAAGAGAAAAAGTAGAGCATCTCATTCTCCTCACAAAGTTTCAAAGAGCAAGAAAGGTATATATCCCCTCAAAAGAGCAAAAAGTAGAATTAGACTTTCACCATTGTTATCACCATCATCACCATACACCATTCATTCGCCACACATGCACATCTTGATTTGACTTATTGACTTGTTACTTTGGATCCATGGTTTGACTATACAATAAATGTCTTGTGAGTATGTATACTTTATCTCCCACCTATGAGCTCCAGATATCAAAAGCCTTATTAGAGTAGGGTGAGAGAGAAGGCAATGTCACTATGCCTTATACCACAAATACCATATATATTGAGAGAAGGCGTATACCAGCACTGCCTTGGTAAGGATCCAGAAATACCACAAAAGAGAGATCTAAGAGAGTCATACAAGGAATCTCTGAGTTTTATTTAAAAATCTGCAAAAACTCCAGAGTTATAGCTGATCAAGAATAAGAGACATGACACTTGACTAGACTGTTCTATCTTTTAACTACTCAAGATAGAAGTGACGGTTACAAGTCCCATGGAGAAAGGTAAAATGAATAAGTTTTAAGTCTTGACAGTTTACTCTAACTCAGAGATGAGACCTTATTTAAAAGTATATGTACTGTCAATTTTTAAAGGCATTACAACAACTTCTGATCCATCGCTGAGATTATCCTTGCTCAGGGACGAGCAAGAGGTAAGCTTGGGGGAGTTTGTTGACGGTCCTTAAGTATCAAATTTAATTATCAAATAAACAAAGAAAAGGATCCAAATGAAATCGACATCCAGACTTAGGGTTTTATCTGACAGAATTCCACGAGTTTTGGTGTTTGTCTATTTCTGCAGGGGGTTATCGGGAAATATGGAAGAAAGGCCCACATGTCAAGATTACATAGAGATATTAACGTGCCGTGCAATTATCTTACATCTAGAAGACTCCAGAAGCCACGAGAACGAAGCGGAGGCAGAACGGGGCCTGGCCCAGGGCGCCCGCCCAAGGTACCAGGGCGCCCGCCCCCCTTTGGAGTTCAATCAGGACTCTCTTTCGGGATTACGCTCCACCGACCTAAAGGATCAAGGATAACCGTTCAATCAATGTCGGTTTCATCCAACGGCCAATATTCACTTGAAAGGACTATAAAACCAGACCCCCTGGCCCCTGGAGGAGGGGACCTCTCAAACCTAATTCATTATCCATCAAGGGAGAAGAAGCCTCTGATCAAGCCTAGAGCCACCACATCAATTAGACATCTAGATTAGCATAGCTACATAGGATTAGAACTAGAAGGAGTCAATCTTCAATTGGTTTCCGCATCTGTCAAGAGGATTCTTGGTAATTCTCTATTGTTCTTCATTTGTTCATCTTTGTTCTTCAATATTATGAATATGACTTTGTTCTACTTCAATATATTGGTTATGACTTTGTTCTACTTGTTTATATTCGCAATTATATTGTTCTTAGTTTATCATAGTTATATACTTGGCTTAGTTAGATTGGATCTATATACATGCTTAGTATCGTATAGCGTTTATCTATCGGATCTATGGGTAAATGATAGATACTGTGTAGGCGTGGTGCTTATACCGTATTTATCTGCGATTGTACCCTATATGCCAGATCATGGGGTAGTTCGTGGTAGTGACAGCTCCATTGATTCTTATATAGTCCCCCTCTCGTGTATTGGGTTGTTAGAGCAACATTATTACAGGGGAGTGATTACGATGTTTCTCATATTCCTTGCTAATATCACTATGCATGGGCGTAGTCCTGTCTCGCAATGATTGCTAAGTATAATTGCACTAACTATGATATGCTAGACTGTATAGTTAAGAATAACTTAGGAAATATTCTTGTAGTTCGTCCTAATTCGATGCTAATGACTTGATAGAATATCTAATTGAGGTGCTTATCATATTTATATGTGGCTAAGTTATGCTGATCAGATTAATTATCATTGTCACTATTCATTACTTTATATATCCTTTATGTGACACTTACCCTGTATGAAAGAGTTAGATAAATGTTCTCAATTATACATGCAATGATAGATACTCAATCTTATATTCCATTCTATAATCAACATTGATGATTGCTAATCCCTTCCCAGTGGTAAAAATATAAATAACGATACATGGAATACTT
Organism: Sorghum bicolor; assembly: GCF_000003195.3. Classification (NCBI taxonomy): domain Eukaryota; kingdom Viridiplantae; phylum Streptophyta; class Magnoliopsida; order Poales; family Poaceae; genus Sorghum; species Sorghum bicolor. The sequence goes on along the minus strand of NC_012870.2, from coordinate 59,260,469 downwards.
CCCGGTTAAAATGCTACATCGGTATTAATCTGTGCGCTTGCAGATCCCATTTGTTATTTATTTAGATGAGCAATTGCATATTTGAATACCGCGTATCTTATGTCATGCTGGGGATGACAACTTGGCTTAAGTGGCATGAGGGATAGGTTTGGCATTTTTGGCGCTGTTATCAGAATTAGAAAACTTAGTCTACTTTTGGTAATGATGTTAAGAATACCCAACATGGATGAGAAAACTAAATGAAGTGGATGCATGGATGATTCAAAGTAAACATGCAGTGGTATGCAAGAAAATAAAAAAATAAAAATATAACTACTCATAAGGTTTAAAGCCCATGAAGAAGACTATCTCACCTTGATCACACTTACCATGATACACAACTAGGATGAGTGGCGTAGCATAAATATCCGTCACATGTGATGGGGGTTGTATTCTTGTGACGATGACCTTTTCTCCAATCTACACATGGTTAGAATAAATAATATATATGTGTATACACAAACCTGTGAGATGGCAGGGTTCTAGAATGACGGATCTTGAATGTTCAAGCACCATGGGTTCTTCAATCTTGTGGAATTTTGTTGCAAGGTCGAAGCAGCATCTGATGTCCTGTCTATTCCACACTCAATAGAACAACGGGGTAATCCTACTAAAGCTAGTGGTATGTTGATATTTGGGAACGCAATAAGGAATTGATCCGCAAGCGCACGGATATCGGTGAGCACTTCACCCGGAAAATTATCCAGAGTATCGTATTTATTTTTTTACCATTAGGAGAAAGAGTGCATCTGACTAACCGGTCTATTACTACTAACCTTTTAGGCACAAAGAATGTCTTTTGATGTGAGTGATAAATAGAGAAGACTGCAACCGTAGTTTCCTTCTAACCTTGGTAAGGATGATCTATTGTTCTATTGGGGAGGCTAACTGAATCTAGACACCACAAAGGATGTTCAACCCGCACCTATAAACCCTATCCTTCCTGCTAACGAGATGTGATCTGCAAAGGTAACTCGGAATTGTCACGTTCCTCACTACTATCACGGTCCAGCTAGTCAGGGAATATCTATGAGTACCCCAGCCTAAACACCACGTTTACGCCAGCAATGATTACTCTAAACTCTACGCGAAGAGATTAAAGTAAACTCATAAACCATAAGAACAATAAAACAAGAACTTACTAGAATTTAGAAGTCGAAATACTGAAGAATCCTAGGAGCAAGCTTCGGGTTAGGAGAAATTGATCCCGCAGGTACAAGCTTGGAGTAGACACCGACAGGCCGGGCTTCCTCCAATCTACACCTCCACTCTATCTCTCTCAATCTAGTAGAAACTAGAAGATCTATTTCTACCTTACATTGGTTGCTAAGCCTAAAAAGAAATATAAATTAGAGAAGAGGTTTTCCTTCGAGGGCACCCCTCAGTCTCTATGATAATTTCTTCATGTCTTCTCCAGGGGCCAGGGGGTCTCCTTATATAGTCCTCCTCCTCTATGCGTTTTTGGGTCGGTAGACGAGGTGGTACTATGTTTTTCTTGATCCAATAGGTCGGTGGAATATCCCGTGCGAAGAGAGTCCCGAACTGGATCCAGCAGGGGGCGGGCGCCCTGGGCCTGGCCCCTTTCGGCCTCCGTCTTCTTCCCGTGGCTTCTGGAGTCTTCTAGATGGTAGAAAATCGCGCGGTGCGTTGATATCTCTATGTAATCCCAACATGTGGGCCTTTCTTTCTTATTTCCTGATAACCCTCTGCAGAAACAGATAAACAACGAAACTCATGGAATTCTTGTCAGATCAAACCCTAATTCTAGGTGTTGGTTGCATATTGGTCCTTTCTCTTGTTTATTTGATAATTAAAATTGATATTTAAGAACCGTCAACAAATACCCCCATACTTAGGCTTTTACTCGTCCTCGAGGAAAGGATGGTTAAGAACAATATTTGGGGTAAACATTTAAAACATTCTTTATATTTGCAGGGTGTTAAAAAATTCACTGTATACCATAGTCAGGGATGTTTATGGTTAAGAGTAAAGATCCTTTCTTCTCAATCCTGTCACTTGGAGTTTTTTTTAATTTTTTTTAAAGAAAATTAGCATACCTTTTTATCCTCATAGGTTCTCTCAGATCACTCATTATCTTTTATATATCTCACTGAGGTTGTTTTATTTTGCAAAAAATTCTCAAGCATACTCACTTTGCATTTATTGCCTGATCAAAACGGGATTCGAGGAGAGGAATGTCATACTCTTAGATCAAAGACTTTGAAAATTAAAATCTTTATCAACTCTTGCTGGCATATTGCTTATTAGAGGGACCATGGGCTATCATTTTTTCTTTTCTCTCTCTTCTTTTTTTTAAGTTGTCGGTGTTTTTCCCCCGGGGGGTCACACCAACGAGTAAATTTGTATGCGTGCTCCCTTTTCCGGATGGTGATGCAAGAAGACACAAAGATTTATCCTGGTTCGGGCAAGAGAAGGCCCTACGTCCAGCGGGGGGAGAGAGTTTGTATTATCTTGCACCTAAGTGCTTGTACAGGGGCGAATACAAGCGTGGTCTGAAGTGTGGAGCTCTACTACGTATGAGTGTGGTTTCTTATGTTTTCTCCCTGATCTATCCCTGAGTCTCTCCTTTTATAGTTCCAAGGAGAGACTAGGGTACATGCGTAGATGTTAGAGTAGGGGTCGATAGCCGCATGGAACGCTGACCTACTCGAGGCTTCCGTACGACATGGCCTCGAGCCGTCCCATCTTGATAGCTCGGTGATGATTACGCGTGCTCCTGCATTCTGCCCTGCCCGCCGCCTCGCGCTGGTTTTGAGGTCGCACGCCTGTACGGTATGGCGGCAGATCCGGCGGGGTAGTTGTGGTGTTGTCAGTCGACGCCCAACTTGTCCCTAGGAAGGGACCCTGTTCGGTCGAGGGTCGGACGCCGTGTAATATGCTGATATCTGGAGCGCTGACCTTGGAGGCCTCGAGGGGGTCCCGATTAGACGTTCCATCCTTGTTTCCCGTGTCCTGGCACGCCCTGGGCCGTTCGGTGGGAAGGCTGCAAAAAGAACGATGGGACGGAAGCCTCCCGTGGCCCATGTGTTAGGTGGGGAAGCGTCAGGTGCATTAAATGCCCCGACCCGCGTGCGCGCGTCAGGCGGCGGACAGTGTCCTTGCGCTCGACGCCTCTCGGTTCGCTCGAGCCCGCTTCCGTATTCGACAGCAGCCGGCGCTCGACGCCTGATCGATTCGCTCGATGCTATTTCCGTCTTCGAGGTTGCGGCCGTCGATGGCGGCGCATACGTAAGATTAGAGCGTCGAATTGAGGGTCTCGACCTGCGTACGGGCAATCTCGTAATGCGCATCGCTGAGGGTACCCCTTACTGATACCCTCGACAGTAGCCCTCGAACCTCCATTTGAGCGCTAGCGCTCGAGTGGAGGCTTTGTTTTGCGGTCGAATTTCCGTGGGGGCGCGCGAGCGACCCCGCGGGGGTAGCCCCCGAGCCCTCGGAGGAGTTTTTGACTCCTTCGAGGGTTATGTTGTCTAATTCGCGGAAACGCTTTCGACACCATTGGTGGAAGGTTCTGACTGGCTCGTTTTGCACGGGGGTTTCGACGTACTCTCGATAGAGCGAGCGTCTTCCACCCCAAATTGAGTTCCTAGCGGGTAGTCCAAGTGAGAACCTGTGCCCCTTTCGAGGGGGTCAGCTGTAGCCCGGAGGCGTCCTCATAAAGCAGGGTCGACGTGGTCGGGGATACCGGTCTCATTCGATAGAGTCCAGCGGCTCGATGCCTCCCTTCGGGGGGATTCCTCTCGACTGTCTCGACCCTACCTTAGACATCGCCAGCGAGTCCTCGAGGCGGGCCTCGATTTTCGACCGCTCGCTGGGGATCCCTGACTCTTGGTGCTCGAGATCGGCTGTCGAACCCTTTCGACGGGCCAGCCATCGACCTCTCGAGACTATTGTGGGCGCATACCTTGGCTTACGAGGGAAGGAAGCGGCCGTGGCGGTTCGCCTTTCTGCCCGTTGGGCGCGCCTTTTTAGGCGGATGACGTTACGACACTGTATCGGCGGGGAATTCGGAGAGTCCGACCTGTGAGGAGAGAGAGGACGATTAGGTGGCGCATTTAAGGGAGGGTGTTACCTTATTTTTCGGATCTGTCCGTTGGCGGACTGCTGCCTATAAGTACGTCGTGGCGTCGCCGCCGTTCCTCTCCCTTCCGCCTTCTCGCTCTTATTCCTTCGCCGTCTCACGCGCACACGCCCCCTCGAGCTGTAGTAAACCCACCGTCCCTTCAGCCGAGATGCCTGTAAGACTCGTCGCCGCCGACGACTGGCGCCCGTCGTCGATGACGGAGCGCCGGCTGTTAGAGCTTGAGAAGGAGGGACTGCTGCGCCGCCGCACCTCGCTGTCGTCGCCAGAGTGGATCGCGCCGCCGGCAAGTCACAGGGGGCCTCAGCCGCCCGAGGGCTACGTGGTGTCGTTCGCCAAGTGTCGAGGGTATCAGTAAGGGGTACCCTCAGCGATGCGCATTACGAGATTGCCCGTACGCAAGTCGAAACCCTCAATTCGACGCTCTAATCTTACGTATGCGCCGCCATCGACGGCCGCAACCTCGAAGACGGAAATAGCGTCGAGCGAATCGATCAGGCGTCGAGCGCCGGCTGCCGTCGAATACGGAAGCAGGCTCGAGCGAACCGAGAGGCGTCGAGCGCAAGGACACTGTCCGCCGCCTGACGCGCGCACGCGGGCCGGAGCATTAAGTGCGCCTGATGCTTCCCCACCTAACACACAGGTCACGGAAGGCGTGATAGGGAACAGGCTTCCGTCCCATCAATCTTTTTGCAGCCTTCCCGCCGAACGACCCAGGGCATGACAGGACACAGGAAACAAGGATGGAACGTCTAATCGGGACCCCCCTCGAGACACCCAAGGTCAGCGCTCCAGATATCAGCGAGTTACATGGCGTCCGACCCTCGACCGAACAGGGACCCTTCCTAGGGACGAGTGGGGCGTCGACCGACAACACCACAACTACCCCGCCGAATCTGCCGCCATACCGTACAAGCGTGCGACCTCAGAACTAGCGCAAGGCGGCGGGCAAGGTAGGACGCAGAAGCACGCGTAATCATCACCGGGCTATCAAGATGGGACGGCTCGAGGCCATGTCGTACGGAAGCCTCGAGTAGGTCGGCGCTCCATGCGGCTATCGACCCCTACTCTAACATCTACGCATGTACCCTAGGTCTCTCCTTGGAGCTATAAAAGGAGGGACTCAGGAATAGAAAGAGGATCACGACACAAGACCACGCTCATACGTAGTAGAGCTCCACACTTCATACCACGCTTGTATTCGCCCCTGTACAAGCACTTAGGTGCAAGATAATACAAACTCTCTCCCCCCGCTGGACGTAGGGCCTTCTCTTGCCCGAACCAGGATAAATCTTTGTGTCTTCTTGCATCACCATCCGGAAAAGGGAGCACGCATACAAATTTACTCGTTGGTGTGACCTCCCGGGGGAAAAACACCGACACCAAGTTCCACCGCCACGGTCTGGGCGCGCCCCCAAGCCGCTTCATGCGGGCCCTCTGCTTCCATTATGGGGTGGAGCTCCAGCACTTCTCTCCGAACGCCATCACCGTAGCGGCGGTCTTCGCCGCCGTGTGTGAGGGCTTCCTGGGGATGATGCCGCACTGGGAGCTGTGGCTCCACCTCTACAGGGGCGAGCTGTTTCACGCCCCCACCGGAACTACGGGCGTAAGGAAGCCCGTGCGGGCGGGTTGCCTCAATCTGGTGCAGAAGACGGGGAAGACGGACCGGCCGCGGGAGTACATCCCGGTAGGGTTATCGACCAACCACGCCGGCTGGGACTCCCAGTGGTTCTACCTGCGGAATGACGACAACCTCCTGCCTTCCTACTCGGGCCGTCTGATCTTGGAGCGTCCAGCGGACTGGACGTACGGCGTCGTCCAAGCTCATCAGTCTCGGCTCGACCCCCTCCTTGACGCCCTGAAGAAGCTTCGCCAGGAAGGTTTGACCGCCGCCCTCGTCCTCTCGGCCGTCCATCACCGGAGAGTTCTCCCTCTGATGTCACGACCGTTGAGGATGGACGAGATGGGCCCTGGCGTCTCATCTCGGGACCTCGAGGCGTGTCGGATGTCAAACGAGGCTCCGGCGGACGACGAAGTCGCGGCCCGAGTCAGGGCTGCCATTGCCGGTGATTTTCAGCCGGAGCATGTCAACGGCTTCCCCATGAGACCTGACGGAGGCTCGATCGATCTGGTACGCTTTCTTCTTGCGCGCATCCCCGACTCTGGGTTTCCTTTCTCCCCTCTCTTTTTTCTAAGTCTACTGTAGTTTTGGCAGGGTCGGATTGATGTCCGGTCCTCGAGGCCTCCGGTAAAGGAGGACGAGGTCGATCGCGACAAACGGCGCCAATCCGCCGAAAAGCTGAAGTCTGCCAAGGACTCTGCAAAGAAGGGGGAGAAGAAGAAGAACCTCGACCGCCAAGCATTAGAGGCGCGTCGAGCCAAATCCAGGCAGAGGGGGGAGCCTGAGGAAGAATCCCCCAACGATGATGACGATGACGACGAGGACAGCGACGACTCCGAGGGGATGGCGTCGCGCCTCGATCGGATTCTCGAGGGCCCGCCTCGAGGTGACGTCGACGCCCCCCGGACGGAGGCGCCAGAGGAGGGTCCGAGCGGATCTCGTCGTCCCCGGGCCGACACCCCTCCCGCGCCCAAGGCGGGCCAAGACGCACCGCGCCCCCCCCGGTGCCCAGGGAGAGCGGTCCGGCTAGGTCCCAGGCGTCGGGGCCGCTAACTCGTGGTCGCGCCGCGGCCTCTGAGAAAGGAGACGCCGGCCGTAGGAGCGCGGGTCCCGGCGTCCGCCAGGCGGGGACCGACGTACCTAAGCCGGTTCGTGCCCTCGAGGGGCCTGGAGCCCCGACGCGGGGTGGCTCGAGGCCCGCTGGTCGGGGTGGCGGAAGGCGAGCCGTGCTCCCCGTGGGGTAAGCCTTTTTGATGTTGCGGTTTTTGTCCTCCCATTCTTCCACCTTTCCTCATATGCCGACCTTTTCTCTGGCTGAAGCGGACCCTTGAGCAGGCCCAACCGTCTATGGCCAAGAGGCTCAGAACGGGTGCCGCCTCCAAGGAACCAGGTTCGTAGTTAATTCCCGGGCGTCGCGATGTTCTTGTGTTGGTTATCATAACGTCTGACCCTTACCCTTTGTTTTGTAGGCTCATCCAGCCCCCAACCTCCAGCCGGCGTCGAGAGGGCTTCATCTCGTCCCGCGCCTACTCCGTCGCCGCCGACTCATGATGCGGCCCCCCAGACGCGAGCGTCAGAGGGAGCCCCCGAGCCCCCTCGATTGGGGGTCGAGGGGGAACCCATCACCATCAGCGATACGTCTGATGGCAACGAAACGTCTGGGGCGCTCGCCCTATGGAGGAAGAAGCGTCGACCCCCAACGTCGCGGGACGGACTCCCTGGCCTGCAGGCCTTCGAGCTCTCGAGGCGCAAAGGAAGATGGAGGAGGAGGAGCGGGAGCGCGAGGCGACGCCACCGTCACTGGAGCAGCAGCAGCAACAACCCCAGCCGGAGGAGCAGCTGCAGCATCAGCAGGAGGAGCAGCAGCAGCAGCTGGGGCAGCAACAGCAGCAGCAGCTGGGGGGTCAAGAGGACGAGCCACTCGAGCCCCCGCCTCAAGGTTTGGCCGAACCGGCGCCACTGGCGTCGCAAGAGCCCGGCGATCAAGAGGGAAATTTGCCGGTGTACGGACCTCCCACTCCAGCGTGGCTCCTCCTGGGGGCGCCTGCCGCGATCCGGGCAGAGTCGGGGCGAGCGGACGGAGTGGTGGCGCTCGCCTGTATGATGCGCACCCCCACCGACCCCGAGTCCGAGATCAAGAGGACGATCTATGGCATGGACGGGATCGCCCCGGGGTTCCTCCGGGAGCGTCGAGCATGGGAGGACCACTTTCCCTCTGAGGAGGACGAGATTGGGTCGTCAGGGAGCAAGGACGGCACGTGGAAGACGGTGGACGACGACGGGCGGTTCCCTTGCCTCGCCGACCTGTTCTTGCGCCACGGGGGTTCCCTCGAGACCGTCGAGAACTTTATCCGCGGCGTCAAGGCGCGGGCTGATCGGGAGATGGAGAACTGGTGTCCCGATCGGATTCGTATCCGAGCTTCCACCGACCCGTCCGAGCCCAATATCTTCCTCGACGACAAGAAGGAGGTCGAGAAGTGGGAGCATGTCGAGGAGCTCCGCCTTTGGATGAAACACGTGGTGGGGCTCCTATCGGACGTCATCAACAACGGGCTCGGGCCAGCTTATTTTGTAAGTGTTTCTCGAACTCCAATCTTTATGGTGCTTTCTGGTTTCTGTATTCTAATCCATCCGACCCCCGATTCGCAGGATATGAAAGAGACCTCTCGCATCAAGTCCAGCTTCATACATGCCACGAGGGGCGGATGGGAGCAGCTTCCCCTCCTCATGGATCAACTCCTCGAGTCGCAGGAAAAGCTGCTTAAAGCTTACAAAGATCTCATAGCACTCGAGGAGGAGAAGAAGGCGAGGGAGGCTGCTTTGGCCGAGGCCCGAGAGGTCTCGAAGAAGGCGGAGGAGGAGGCGATGCAGCTACGGGAGCGGGCTCTTACGGTCGAGGAGGCCGCGTCCAGAGCCCGGGAGGAGGCCCTGTCCTACAAGAGCGTCATTGCGGACCTGGACAAGGAGAAGGGCCTTCTCCAAACCGACCTGGACTCCCTCCGCGATTCCTTCCAAAAGATGAAAGTGGCGTGCGTGGACAATGAGGTCGCCAGGGGTGCCGCCGAGGACACAAAGAAGAAGGCCCTCGAAGACCTCGAGATGGAGCGAGCTCGATCCCGCAGTCTCTCTGACGACGTCGAGCGTCTGAAGGGAGAATTGCTGGAGAAGAGTGGAGCCGTCGCTCAGGCTGGCAGGGTGATCGAAGATCTCCGCGTCGCCAATACTGAGCTGGCGCGCTCCAACAGAGAGATCGAGCGTGCCAACACCAGATTGGTCGGCGAGAACACGGCCCTAGAGGAGAGCATCAAAGGTATGTTTCCTTTGTCGAATTTCCTTTTCGAGGTGTGCTTGAGTTTTTCCTAAAGCTTCTTTGTATTGGCATTTACAGGGCTCAAGGACGAACTCCTGGCCGCCCAAGCCGAGGCTCGCAACGCCAAGGCTCAGCTCGAGGCTGAGGTTGCTTTGAACCGTCGAGTGCGGACGGCGATAAGCGATCTCTCGACCTCTTGGGAGATCGAGCCTATGGATGAGTTGAGGGAGGACGCTCGTGGCGACGCCCTGATCGATCAGTTGTGCTACATAGGCGCGACGCTGCGAGATCGGGTGCGGGACGCCCTCCACATCGGGGTGAAGCGGGCGATGGCGGTTGTCTGCTCGGGCTTCTCCTACGACATGGAGGTGGTGTCCCATGGCTTCGTCACCGACATCTCCAAGACCGACGCGGAGAACGAGGAGAGGCTTCATGCCTTGATCGACGACGCGGAGGCTCCTGGGGAAAGGTTGGCCAAGCTCTTCGAGCCTGAGGTGCTCCCTCCCGAGGCTAGCTCGGGCGGAGGCGAGGGCGGTGAGGATCGTACCGCGGACTGAGGCCTGCGAGCCTGCTCAGGGCGCCTGGGGCCCCTTGTATGATACTTTATTAATTCTGCTGTTAGGTGATACAGTATCTTTTTGTGATTGTTAAATGCTTATTTGTCTTTCCGTTCGAGGTTCTTTTGTTTCTCTTTGTTCCTACGTTTGTATCCCTTGCTCGATCTTTCGTCAAAAACAACCTCGATTACCTCAAAGGTGAGGAAGTGAGTAGAGTTTCCGTAGCCCGGGGGCGTGGGAGTTCTCCGGCTCGTTATCCCTCGGCCTTTGAGGGGCTCGAGGCGCCTTAGCTACTCGAACCATGCAAGGTTTACTAAGTAAGAAAAGAAAATTTCTTGGCTTTTTCGACACTTGGGGGGGGGGTCGTCCCCCTGGTAGCCCCCGAGGGGGTGCGGACTATGATTGGTCATGGTCGGCATCCCCTTTTAACGTCGAGACTAAGATTCGTAACTATTTTTGGCACAAAAAGAAGTCGCTCGAGGGAAAGACTTTATTTATTCACGTGTTTATTTACAAAGCCTTCGTACAAAATGTAGGAACGTAAGTTTAGGACTTCTAGGGGTAGAATCGACGTAGCTGTTCGATGTTCCATGCGTTGGTGAAGATTGCCCCCTTTTCGTCCGCTAATTTGTACGTTCCTGGCTTAAGGACCTCGGCCACCACATATGGGCCTTCCCAAGGTGGAGTCAGCTTGTGGCGTCCTTGATTGCTTTGCCGGCGTCGTAGGACAAGGTCGCCTACGTTGAGGTCCCTCTTGCGCACGTGCTTGTCGTGGTAGTGTCGGAGTTTCTGCTGATATCTGGCAGAATTGAGGAGGGCCATGTCTCGAGCCTCCTCGAGTTGGTCGACCGCGTTTTCTTGAGTTTCTTTGTTCGATTGCTCGTTGTAAGCCTTGAGTCGAGGTGACCCATACTCGAGGTCTGTGGGGAGGATAGCCTCAGAGCCGTAGACCATGAAGAACGGGGTGTATTTTGTGGCCCTGCTTGGCGTTGTCCTAAGGCTCCATAGGACTGAGGAAAGCTCCTCGACCCATTTCTTGCCGAACTTCTTCAATCGATTGTAGATCCTTGGCTTGAGTCCTTGCAAAATCATGCCGTTGGCATGCTCGACCTGGCCGTTAGTTCGAGGGTGGGCTACTGCAGACCAGTTCACACGGATATGATGCTGATCGCAGAAATCCAAGAACTTTCTGCCGGTGAACTGGGTGCCGTTGTCGGTGATGATGACATTAGGGATCCCAAACCGATGGATGATGTCGGTGAAGAAGAGGACGGCCTGCTCGGAGCGGATGTTGGTGATGGGTCGAGCCTCGATCCATTTGGAGAACTTGTCAATGGCCACCAGCAAATGGGTGTATCCTCCTTTCGCCTTTTGTAGAGGCCCTACTAAATCGAGCCCCCATACCGCAAACGGCCAGGTGATGGGGATCATCTGAAGAGCGTGGGCAGGCAGATGCGTCTGTTTGGCGTAGAACTGACACCCGTGACATGATCGTACAAGCTCGATGGCATCCGCCACGGCCGTTGGCCAGTAGAAGCCTTGCCGAAAAGCGTTCCCTACGAGGGTCCGTGGAGCGGCGTGGTGGCCACAAGCCCCCGAGTGCAGGTCATCGAGGAGTTTTCGGCCTTCTTCTACGGTGATGCAACGTTGTAAGACGCCCGTCGGGCTCCGTCGATATAGCTCGTTGTCTTTGCCATATATCACATATGATTTAGCCCGTCGAGCGATACGACGAGCTTCTGACCTGTCTTCTGGCAACTCGCCGCGGATAAGGCAGTCGAGGAACGGTGTGCGCCAATCGAATGGTCGACCTGGTCGTCGTTCTATCTCCATCATCTCCTCCACCATCAAGAGCGTATCGAAGGCATTGGTCGGTTGGGCGGTGGTGGCGTCGATGCCAGCCCCCGTGCCTAGGTCGACGGATGGCTCGTGAAGATCCTTTGAGAATGCATCAGGCGGCACTGTGCCTCTGGTGGATGCGATCTTGGCGAGTTCATCGGCTGCCTCGTTGTAGCGTCGAGCGACATGGACAAGCTCGAGACCGTGGAACCTGTCCTCGAGTCGACGGACCTCCTTGCAGTATGCTTCCATTTTTGGGTCGTGGCAGCTCGAGGTTTTCATCACTTGGTCGATGACGAGTTGGGAGTCACCTCGGACGTCGAGGCGTCGGACTCCTAACTCGATAGCGATCTTGAGACCGTTGACGAGGGCCTCGTATTCTGCGACATTGTTAGATGCGGCAAAATGAATCCTGATTACGTACCTCATATGGATGCCCAAAGGTGAGATGAACAGCAGGCCGGCTCCGGCTCCAGTTTTCATGAGTGACCCATCGAAATACATCGTCCATAGTTCCGCCTGGACCTGGGTCGGGGGGAGCTGGGTGTCCGTCCATTCTGCGATGAAGTCTACCAGGGCCTGCGATTTGATGGCCTTGCGAGGCGCATAAGTGAGAGTCTCACTCATGAGCTCGACCGACCATTTTGCTATTATTCCCGTGGCTTCTTTGCTCTGGATTATTTCTCCTAAAGGAAAAGACGAGACCACCGTGATGGGGTGGCCAAGGAAGTAATGCTGCAGCTTGCGACGGGCAAGGATTACAGCATAAATCAGCTTCTGGATTTGGGGATAACGTGCTTTGGTTTCCGAAAGCACCTCGCTGACGAAATACACTGGCCTCTGAACTGGTAGCGCATGTCCCTCCTCCTGCCTCTCGACCACCACCGCCGCGCTGACGACCTGGGTCGTCGACGCGACGTAGAGGAGCAGCGGCTCTGCAGGTTGAGGTGGGACCAGGACTGGTGTCGAGGTCAGCGTCTGCTTCAGCCTTCCGAGTGCTTCCTCGGCCTCGGGGGTCCAAGAGAAGCGCTCGACCTTCTTTAGGAGTCGATATAATGGTAATGCCTTTTCTCCCAATCTCGAGATGAAACGGCTCAGAGCCGCCAAGCACCCCGTGACTCTCTGTACACCCTTGATGTCTCGGATCGGCCCCATTTTCGTGATGGCCGAGACTTTTTCGGGGTTGGCCTCGATGCCGCGCTGCGAAACGATGTATCCTAGGAGCATGCCTCGAGGCACACCGAAAACGCATTTCTCGGGATTGAGCTTGATCCGGCTGGTGCGTAGGCAGCTAAAGGCTATCTCGAGGTCCTGGATCAGGTCACCTCGTCGCTTTGACTTGACGACAATGTCATCGACGTAGGCCTCGACCGTTGACCCTATATGTTTGCCGAATACGTGGAGCATGCAACGTTGATACGTGGCTCCGGCGTTTCGAAGCCCAAATGGCATGGTCACGTAGCAATACATCCCAAAAGGCGTGATGAAAGAGGTCGCGAGCTGGTCGGACTCCTTCATTTTTATTTGGTGGTAACCAGAATATGCATCAAGGAAAGAAAGGGTTTCACATCCCGCGGTAGAATCGACAATCTGATCAATGCGTGGCAATGGAAAGGGAACTTTTGGACATGCTTTATTCAGACTAGTATAATCGACACACATCCTCATTTTCCCATTCTTTTTCTTAACTAATACAGGGTTCGCTAACCAGTCGGGATGATGAACCTCCTTGATGAATCCGGCCGTCAAAAGCTTGTGGACTTCCTCGCCAATGATATTGCGCTTCTCCTCGTTGAATCGGCGCAACCGCTGCTTCACTGGCTTGGAACCGGCTCGAATCTCCAAGGAGTGCTCGGCGACTTCCCTCGGTATGCCTGGCATGTCCGAGGGACTCCATGCAAACATGTTGGCATTTGCACGGAGAAAGTCGACGAGCACGGCTTCCTATTTGGGGTCGAGGTCGGTGCTGATCGTGAGCACTTTGCCGTCGGAGTTGTTGGGGTCGAGCGGGATCTTCTTGGTTCCTTCCGCCGCCTCGAAGCTGCCCGCGTGGCGCTTAGGCTCTGGAGCCTCAGCGGCCAGGGCCTCGAGCTTCGCGACGAGCTCGGTGGAGTTCTCGACCGCCTCCCCGTACTCGACGCACTCGACATCGCACTCGTAGGCATGCTCGAAGGAGGAACTGACAGTGATGACTCCTTTGGGACCGGGCATCTTCAGCTTCAAGTAGGTGTAGTTGGGTATAGCCATGAACTTGGCGTTGCCCGGGCGCCCGATGATGGCGTGGTACGTCCCTCGGAAACCAACCACCTCAAAGGTGAGGGTCTCCTTCCTGAAGTTGGCCGCCGTGCCGAAGCAGACCGGTAGGTCAATTCGACCTACTGGCAGTGCCTTTTTCCCAGGCACGACGCCGTGGAAACCGCCGGCGCTCGGCTGGAGGCGTCCTCTATCGATGCCGAGGAGGTCGAGGGTCTCGAGGTAGATGATGTTGAGGCTGCTGCCACCATCCATGAGCACTTTCGAGAGTCGGGTGTTGATGATGATGGGGTCGACGACAAGCGGGTAGACGCCCGGGGCGACTACCTTGTCGGGGTGGTCCTCTCGGTTGAAAGTGATAGGAGTGCTTGACCAGCTAAGGTATTGGGGCACCGCCATTCTTGCTGCAAAGACTTCGCGACGCTCCCTTTTGCGCTGCCTCGTGGTCAATTGAGTCGAGGGCCCGCCGTAGATCATGTAGCAGTCGTGGACGGCGGGGAAGCCGTCATCATCTTTGTTGTCCTCCTTGCCGCCAGCCTTCTCTTTCTTGGAGTCATCACGCGTATCTTTTTTGAACCCCGGACCGTCGAAATGCCTTCTCAGCATACGGCAGTCCTTGAGCTTGTGGTTGGCGCCTCCCTTATGGTAAGGGCACGGCTCCTCCAACATCTTGTCGAAGATGCCTCCATTCGGAGGGCCTCGAGGCTTCTTTCGATCCACGGCGGCGACAAGGTTGTCATCGGAACCTTCTTTCTGCTTCTTTTTGTTTTTCTTGAGGCCTCGACTGGAGGTTCCATCTTCGTCGATGGGCTCCTTGCCTTTTCTTCCTTCTGAGCTGAAGAAGGCGCCGACTGCCTCCTCCCCTGCCGCGTAGTTTGCTACTACGTCCATCAGCTCGTCGACGGTCTGAGGTCGATCGCGACCTAATTCTCGCACCAAGTCTCGACTGGTGGTGCCCGAGACAAACGCCAAGATGACGTCGTGGTCAGGGATGTGCGGCAGCTCAGTGCGCTGCTTCGAGAAGCGTCGAGCGTACTCCCGAAGAGTTTCTCCTGACTTCTGCTTGCATTTGCGGAGGTCCCACGAGTTCCCTGGCCGTATGTAGGTCCCCTTGAAGTTACCCTCGAAGACTCTGACCAGATCGACCCAGTTGTGGATCTGATTGGCAGGGAGTTCTTCGAGCCATCGACGGGCGGTGTCGGAGAGGAAAAGAGGTAGCTGTCTGATGATGGCTCGATCATCGCCTCGAGCGCCACCTAGCTGACAGGCGAGTCTGAAGTCGGCCAGCCATAACTCTGGCTTGGTCTCTCCGTTGTACTTCGCGATGCTGGTCGGGGGTCGAAACGGATTGGGCAGGGGCGTGCTGCGGATCGCCCTGCTGAACACCCGTGGGCCTGGTGGCTCGGGGGCCATCCGGTCCTCGTCGCTGTCGTATCTCCCGCCGCGATGCGCGCTATAACCGCGCTCTTCCGCGTCTCCGTGCCGGCGGCGTCTATTTTCTTTGATGTCGTGCCGCGCGTCGTGTCGACGTTGATTGTCGGCAGGGAGGATGAGGGCGGTCTTTCTACCTCGAGGGGGAGGTTGTTGATGGACTGACACCTCCTCTTCGTTTAGAGGCTGTTCGTCGCGCTTCTCTGTGGCAGCTCCTCGTCGTCGAGACGCCGAACTTTCAGCTTGTTGAACCGCTGCCACCTGGAGCAATGTCTGTACTTCATCTCGAATGCGTCGGGCCTGGGAATTCGACGGCTCTGGCATGTTACGTAGCAGCATCGTCACTGCCACTACATTCTGGCCTGCTCGAGGGAAACGGCTGACAGGTTGCTCCGCCTCTGCGTTGCCGACGATCTGTCGATGTACCTCTCGAGCGCGTCTGCGGACACTTCCGCCCGGCGGGTAGGGCAGGTCTTGTTCGAGGATTTGCTCGAGCAGGACGAGGCGCTCGCGGTCCTCGTCGAGCTTCATCTTGAGCTCCCGCAGCTGCGCGAGCTGCGCGGTTCTGTCTTCTTGAGGAAGAGGGTCGAGCTGTCCGTCGTTCCCAGGCGTCCTGGGGTCTTCTCGCGCCGCGGGGGCTCGACCACCCGCAGCAACATCCCGTGTTTCGTCAGTAGTTTCTACCGCCCCGTCGATGTGATAGCATTCCCTTGTAGGGTCATAGCTATCTGTCTCGGAGTCGGAGTCCGGTTCGGCGGCGTAGAAACACCCACGTCCTTCCTCCAGCAATCGTTGCCTGAGGGAGGTGATCGAGTATCGTCCGGGGCCTAGACGACGGAGGCCTCGTACTCGGGAAAGGTCCGGCAGCTCGGACGCCGGCCGCCGCGCTTCAGAGCTACGTGGGAGGACCATTGGTCTTTCTACGTATGTCTGGGCATTTGGGCATATCGCCCTGGCGAGCGACGCCGCGACGTTGTCCAATCCGAACGGCAGTGCCGCTCTTGGAGAGAACGACCCGTGTGGAAGTAGCCTAGCTGCGGTGGGGGAGAACGCGCGAGGCGCGTCCCCTCCCGTCGTTGCGCGGTGCTGAGTCGTCGCGCTTGTTGCTCCGTCACACGGTGCTGCCGACTTGTGGCCCACGTCCTGCCTCGCACGAGTTGCTGGTCGTGCTGAAGCAGAGGGGCCGCGGTGGTGCTGTCCGTGCCTCTTCTTAGGCGGGGAGGCGTGGTGATGAGGGCGTCTCGGGGCCTTCAACCGTGCTGGCGTAACGCGGGCTCCTCCTGGTCCTTTGACTGAGAGCAAGATCATGTCGTAGCCGGAGCCCGTAGACATGAACTCGAGACTTCCAAACCAAATCACCGTGGAGCGCGGAAACGGCGAGGCAAGAGTAGCCATCCGGAAAGGAGTGGGAAATCGATGAAAAACACGCAGGACCCCTACCTGGCGCGCCAACTGTCGGTGTTTTTCCCCCGGGGGGTCACACCAACGAGTAAATTTGTATGCGTGCTCCCTTTTCCGGATGGTGATGCAAGAAGACACAAAGATTTATCCTGGTTCGGGCAAGAGAAGGCCCTACGTCCAGCGGGGGGAGAGAGTTTGTATTATCTTGCACCTAAGTGCTTGTACAGGGGCGAATACAAGCGTGGTCTGAAGTGTGGAGCTCTACTACGTATGAGTGTGGTTTCTTATGTTTTCTCCCTGATCTATCCCTGAGTCTCTCCTTTTATAGTTCCAAGGAGAGACTAGGGTACATGCGTAGATGTTAGAGTAGGGGTCGATAGCCGCATGGAACGCTGACCTACTCGAGGCTTCCGTACGACATGGCCTCGAGCCGTCCCATCTTGATAGCTCGGTGATGATTACGCGTGCTCCTGCATTCTGCCCTGCCCGCCGCCTCGCGCTGGTTTTGAGGTCGCACGCCTGTACGGTATGGCGGCAGATCCGGCGGGGTAGTTGTGGTGTTGTCAGTCGACGCCCAACTTGTCCCTAGGAAGGGACCCTGTTCGGTCGAGGGTCGGACGCCGTGTAATATGCTGATATCTGGAGCGCTGACCTTGGAGGCCTCGAGGGGGTCCCGATTAGACGTTCCATCCTTGTTTCCCGTGTCCTGGCACGCCCTGGGCCGTTCGGTGGGAAGGCTGCAAAAAGAACGATGGGACGGAAGCCTCCCGTGGCCCATGTGTTAGGTGGGGAAGCGTCAGGTGCATTAAATGCCCCGACCCGCGTGCGCGCGTCAGGCGGCGGACAGTGTCCTTGCGCTCGACGCCTCTCGGTTCGCTCGAGCCCGCTTCCGTATTCGACGGCAGCCGGCGCTCGACGCCTGATCGATTCGCTCGACGCTATTTCCGTCTTCGAGGTTGCGGCCGTCGATGGCGGCGCATACGTAAGATTAGAGCGTCGAATTGAGGGTCTCGACCTGCGTACGGGCAATCTCGTAATGCGCATCGCTGAGGGTACCCCTTACTGATACCCTCGACATAAGTGGATACCGAGGTACCCCTAATTCTACTGCCGCACACTTGTCCATTTTTTCTGCGAGGTTGTCGAGCACTTGCTTCTTTTTATTTCCTCGAAATATCTCTATTTTTGCATAGCCCATGCCTCTAATGCAATAATACTTCGGAAGAGTGAATCTTTCTGAATAAATGTCTTGATCTTAGGAGCATGATAAATCTCTCAACAAGGGTCTAACTCATTTTGAACAAACTCAATACAGAGTAGATAGCTTTTATAATTATAATTAATATTTTCAGTTTTATCAGGCATATAAAACACTGAGGATGGTAGCTAGAATTTTGAATATTTTGAAATAAATTCTCCAAGCAACAATGATATCAAGAATAAGAAACTCATACTCTACCATCACATATTCCATAATGACTTAAGTAACACAGGGTTTTAAAATGATTTTCAATAATTGCAAGTTTCAGGAAATATAGCAGATTGAGATTAATCATGATTAGAAATATTTTAATTTTTTTTATCATGTTGGAAACAGTAATCTGCATAATCAAGATATTTGTATGTGTAAAGTAAAGTGTGCAGAGTGGTCACCTGAATCGTGGAGTGGTGTAGTCGGAGTGTGTTTAGCGTGTCGAGGGATCTCCCCCATACTTGTTTTCTACTTTCTTGCACAAAAAATAAAATGAAGACACACAAGACATAATAATAATAGTACTCTTTATTAATCTTGAGGCATTTATTACAAAAGACTAGTAGCAAACTGACGATAGCAAACTGATGATAATAGTAAACCTAAACCGAATTTAAAGATAGATAACTAAGATGCATTGCCTCAAGGTTTAATCTAGATAACTTAGCGGCGCTCTAATTCCTTAATCTTCTTGTTGGCGCTGGCAAGATCCTGCCTAAGGCCTAGTATAATAGTGTTGTGGTTAGAGAGCTGCCTAGTGAGGGAATTAATCGAGGACTGGAGATCTATGATAACTCTGTCTAATCTGCGAACGTCCTCATCAATGTCTACTATAGTCTTGCGACGCTTGGGAGGTGTCTCAAAAACATTGAGAGCGTGCTTCGGGCCTGCCTTTGGAGGAATGAAACGGACTTTGGCTGCTCGAATCCCTTCAAAGTAAGGCCTTTCCTCCTCCGTAGTGTAGCGTACGCTGCTGATCTCGCCGCTCCGGTTGGTCTTGACTCCAACGACCCTCTCATTGGGTCTAGATGGAAGGATCCTTGTGCCGGTTGGCACCTTGATAGTGGTCCACGTCTTGGATGATGATCCTTTGAGGAGTAGGGGTTGTGGCGGTGCGGTAAGAACTGGTTGAGCATGGTAGGATTGGGCGGAGTTGCGTTGGCGTAATGGCATGGCTTCTAGCTGTCGCTCTGTGTTCGCCGGGACGAGAGCACGGGCATCGGGGTCTTCCACAGGCTCCACGTTGAAGTTGAAGGGGACGACTTCCCAATCATCGTGGTACTTCTCGGCCATTGGAGCAGCAAGGAACTAATCAAGCTCTAATTGAGAGAAGGCTTGGTGGCTTGGTGTTTGAAAATTGAGGTCAGGGGTCTGTTTATATAGGGGTCAAAAAGTGCCTCTATGGGTTGTTCGGGTTGCTCCCGTCGATGTGCGTGCGAAACTTTCCATCCGAGGGATTATTCGGATTACCATAAGTGCATTTTCCATAATAGAGAAAATCGGGGCCGAGGGGAACAGGAGCTAGGCGCCCGCCCACCTGAGCTGGGCGCCCGCCCTCTCTCTGGCCCCTCTGTGGGCTCACTTTCTCGAGCGCGTTTCTAGATGCAAAACTATTTAGAAAAATATATATATGACTCAAAATCATCAGACTAAAAAGGTCGGGCTCTAATTCTCCATGCGAAGGTAAAAATGGATTACGTCTATTTCTTCAAGTTCTTCATTGGGCTCTAAAAATAATTTAAGACGTTAACCATTTACCTTGAATAACGTACCTTCGCTATTTTGAAGTGTGATAGCTCCATGGGATGATGAATTAATTACCTTGAATGGTCCTTCCCATTTGCTCCAGAGTTTTCCATGCCCGAAAAGCTTCACCCTAGAATTAAAAAGTAATACCTTATCTCCGGGTGTGAACTCCTTCTTGATTCTCTTGTCATGCCACCTTTTGACTCTTTCTTTGTAGATCTTTGAATTGTGATATGCCTTCTCTCGCCATTCTTTCAATTCTGATAGTTGCATTCTTCTATAATCTCCAGCAACATCTAGGTCCATATTCCATTTCTTTATGGCCCAGTGTGCTTTGAACTCTAGTTCAACAGGTAGATGACAAGTCTTCCCGTACACCAATTGGTATGGAGACATTCCGATTGGGGTCTTGTATGCTGTCCGGTATGCCCAGAGTGCATCGGGTAACTTGTCTTTCCACGCCGTTCCCATTTCATTTACTGTCTTCTGAAGAATATTCTTGATTTGTTTGTTGGAAGTCTCTGCTTGGCCACTTGTCTGAGGATGATAAGGGGTAGCGACGTTGTGACGGATTCCATGTTTTGATAGATATTGCTTGAAGCGTTTGTCGATGAAGTGTGCTCCTCCATCACTTATCACTACTCTGGGGACTCCAAATCTTGGGAATATAATTTCTTCAAACATCCTCTTTGAACTGACGTTGTCGGCATGCTTGCAAGGTAATGCTCCTACACACTTGGAGACATAGTCAACCGCCACTAAGATGTACTCGCACTTCTTTGATGGAGGAAATGGACCCATGTAGTCTATTCCCCAGACATCAAAGAGCTCAATCTGAAGGTTGTTGGTGAGTGGCATTGCATCCCTTGTATTTATGTTTCCGTGTCTTTGACATGGCCCACATCTTCTGATATATTGCTTCGTGTCTTCATACATTGTAGGCCAGTAGAATCCACACTGCCAGATCTTTGAATGTGTACGGAATGCTCCATAGTGACCTCCATATGGTGATGAATGACATCTGTCGATGATCTTCCATCCTTCCTCAGTGGTCACACATCTCCTGAGTAAGCAATTGCATGATGCTTCTTATTTTTAGTTTGTCCCAAAACTGCCCCCACAGCATAATCACTAGCATCACACATAATTTCAAAAGGCAACGACCAATCAGGGGGTTGAATGATTGGTGCAGAGATGAGTGCTTTCTTTAATAAATTGAAAGATGTTAAACATGCATCATCAAATTCGAAAGGAGCATCCTTGGCTAGTAAAAGAGTAAGTGGTCTAGCAATAAATGAAAAATCTTTTATGAATCTACGATAAAAACCAGCATGGCCAAGAAAGCTTCGAATTCCTTTTATGTTCACAGGTGGAGGTAGTTGTTCAATTACTTCAATTTTAGCTTTGTCTACCTCAATACCTCTTTCAGACACTAGGTGTCCCAGCACTATTCCTTCCCTAACCATAAAATGACATTTTTCCCAATTAAGGATTAAGTGCTTTTCTTCACATCTTTGCAAAACCTTGTCTAAGTTTTCAAGACAACTATCAAAAGTTTTTCCATAAACAGAGAAATCATCCATGAAAACTTCCATAGTCTCTTCAATCATATCAGAAAATATAGACATCATGCTTCTTTGAAAAGAAGCTGGTGCATTACATAACCCAAAAGACATTCTACGGTAAGCATAGGTTCCATATGGGCATGTAAAAGTGGTTTTGCTTTGATCATCGGGATGGATCGGGATCTGATGATACCCTGAATATCCATCTAAGAAATAGAAGAACGAATGGTTTGCTAACCGCTCTAGCATCTCATCTATAAAAGGTAAAGGAAAGTGATCTTTTCTCGTGGCTTTGTTTAGTTTTCTATAGTCTATGCACATCCGCCATCCTGTGACGGTGCGTTGCGAAATTAGCTCGTTCTTTTCATTCATAATAACAGTCATGCCTCCTTTTTTAGGCACAACTTGAACTGGGCTCACCCACTCACTGTGCGGCACAGGATATATAATCCTTGCATGCAGCAACTTTATAACTTCCTTTTTAACTACCTCTCTCATAGTGTTATTAAGTCTATGTTGGGGTTCTTGAGAGGGTGAAACAGAAGGATCTGTTGGAATACGATGGGTACAAATCATAGGACTGATTCCTGTAAGATCTTGGAGTGAGTAGCCGAAAACTGAGTGATGTTTCTCAAGAATGGTCATTAATCGCAGAGTTTGATCCTGAGTGAGTTTATCACTAATGATTACACGGAACTCTGGATTATTGTTTAGGAAATCATAGGTAAAACCGGGTGGTAAAGTTTTAAGCTCTATGGGGGGTCTAGGTGTTTCTGCAAACTCATCTAAGGGTTCAGGCTCAGAAGGTTCGTCTTCTTCTGTGAAGAAAGGAGTTTCATCTTCTAAGTCTGGTTCATCTAAAAGCTCTAGAGATGCAGCCTTTACCTCCTCCATAGGATCAGGAAAAACATATGACTCGGCCTTATTGTTTAAGGAGTGTGAAATTGTTATTGGGATTTTAAAGGTTTTTCCAAAAGAAATGTGTAGCTTTCCAGTATGACCTTCATAAAGGAGTCTTCTAAAAGGTTGTCCTATCAACAGGTCGAAGTCCCATGTATCAAAGATATAGAAGTTCAAATGAACCATGGAGCCTTCTACCGTAAGAGGTAGGACATTAATAATTCCAAGACTGGGGACTAATCGTCCCGAAGATTCCTTTATGACCTTTGTTGTGGGGGTTAAGACAAGATTTTTAAATAGTTTAAGTGCAAAAGATTCGGACATGATATTTATCCCCACAACAGGATTATAAAGAGCATTAAATCGATCAGAATTATAAGCACAGCGTATAGTTATAGAGGGTGTGTCCAAACGGATCACATCAGAGGAAAGCTCTGATTCCTCCAACCATTCGCTACTCATTACTGAGATAAGCTCTCTCAATTGATATTCACTTGGCAAATAAATGCTAAACTGGCCGATTTGGGGTTTGTCAATAGAATGGTAGTTTGAAATATTTCCAAAATCGGCAAAAAGATCGGATTCTATATCCTGCATGAAGTCCGGTGGTGGAATTTCTTCCTCTTGTGGCTCAGAACTTGGGATAGCTAAAGTAGATGAAGAATTTGGCAGAGTGTTTACTTCGGCTTCGTAGGTTTCATCATGAAGGGTATTATCCATCTCAGCTTCTAGGATTCTATCTAGGATCACTCTAGCTTCATCAGTAGGGATTCGAAAGAAAGAACCTCTAGACATTGTGTGTAGCATTTGTTTGTGATTTTTCTGAAGACCTCGAAAAAAGTGGAATAAAAGAACAGGGTCTTCAAGATTAAGGTTTGGACCAGATTCTAAAATATCAGAAAAATGTTTCCAGGATTTTCCCAAAGTTTCATTATCTTTTTGTTTAAAAGATAGGACTTCGAGTCTAAGGTCGGCTATACGGTCAAGGGAATAGAAATCTAGACAAAAGTTGGCTCGTAAAACTCCCCATTCACCTTGTTGTTGACTTACCTTCTGACTGTACCATTGTCTAGCTTCTCCCCTTAAGGAAAAAGGAAAAAGCTTCCAACGTAAAGTTTTATCAGAAATGCCTTTAATGTGAAGACAATCACATGTTTGCTCAAAATCTCTAATATGAAGGTAAGGGTTTTCGTCTTCCTTTCCCGAAAAAGGTAGGTTTTGAATCATGGCAATCAACCTAGAACTTAACTTATACTGGGATGTTTGGATAGGCTGTGATGACTCCTATGGTAAAAGGTCAGTTGCTAAAGGGATTGCAGATTCAAGGATCGATTTAGAATTTTGGTTTTCCATAAGGTAAGAGTAAAGAAAATAAATAAAGAATATAAAAGATAAGAAAAGATAAACGTATAGATACAAGCTAGTAGTAAGACTCAGGTTATCTCAGCAACCGTCTTTCTCCCCGGCAACGGCGCCAGACATGCTTGTTGAAATTTGGGAACGCAATAAGGAATTGATCCGTAAGCGCACGGATATCGGTGAGCACTTCACCCGGGAAATTATCTAGAGTATCGTATTTATTTTTTTACTACTAGGAGAAAGAGTGCATCTGACTAACCGGTCTATTACTACTAACCTTTTAGGCACAAAGAATGTCTTTCGATGTGAGTGATAAATAGAGAAGACTGCAACCGTAGTCTCCTTCTAACCTTGGTAAGGATGATCTATTGTTCTATTGGGGAGGCTAACGGAATCTAGACACCACAAAGGATGTTCAACCCGCACCTATAAACCCTATCCTTCCTGCTAACGAGATGTGATCTGCAAAGGTAACTCGGAATTGTCACGTTCCTCACTACTACCACGGTCCAGCTAGTCAGGAAATATCTATGAGTACCCCAGCCTAAACACCACGTTTACGCCAGCAATGATTACTCTAAACTCTACGCGAAGAGATTAAAGTAAACTCATAAACCATAAGAACAATAAAACAAGAACTTACTAGAATTTAGAAGTCGAAATACTGAAGAATCCTAGGAGCAAGCTTCGGGTTAGGAGAACTTGATCCCGCAGGTACAAGCTTGGAGTAGACACCGACAGGCCGGGCTTCCTCCAATCTACACCTCCACTCTATCTCTCTCAATCTAGTAGAAACTAGAAGATCTATTTCTACCTTACATTGGTTGCTAAGCCTAAAAAGAAATATTAATTAGAGAAGAAGTTTTCCTTCGAGGGCACCCCTCAGTCTCTATGATAATTTCTTCATGTCTTCTCCAGGGGCCAGGGGGGTCTCCTTATATAGTCCTCCTCCTCTATGCATTTTTGGGTCGGTAGACGAGGTGGTACTATGTTTTTCTTGATCTAATAGGTCGGTGGAATATCCCGTGCGAAGAGAGTCCCGAACTGGATCCAGCAGGGGGCGGGCGCCCAGGTCACCAGGGCGGGCGCCCTAGGCCTGGCCCCTTTCGGCCTCCGTCTTCTTCCCGTGGCTTCTGGAGTCTTCTAGATGGTAGAAAATTGCGCGGTGCGTTGATATCTCTATGTAATCCCGACATGTGGGCCTTTCTTTCTTATTTCCTGATAACTCCCTGCAGAAACAGATAAACAACAAAACTCGTGGAATTCTTGTCAGATCAAACCCTAATTCTAGGTGTTGGTTGCATATTGGTCCTTTCTCTTGTTTATTTGATAATTAAAATTGATACTTAAGAACCGTCAACATGGTACACTAAATTAGCAGACATCAAGATCATTATTAGAATCTTTACATCAATTGCTTCCCTGGCAACGACGACAAAAATGCTTGTTGATATTTCTTATGCACAATTAAAATATGAAGAATTCCGCAAGCGCACAGAAAACCATTGTAGCATTTTACTGAAAGTATTCCAAGTATCATTATTTATATTTTACCACTAGGAAACAATGGATAAAGATATTGATAGTTCAACATCATGTATCTACTAACTAATACACCGACTAGACTAAATTAGGGGTAAATAATAGATGATAGGAATTATGCATATATGACACACACTGCAGAATTCTATGATAAAAGGGTAAATAGCTAAGTGAGAGGACAACGAGAGAGCGCAAGGTTCCTAAATACTTGTCTATTACTGGGGTTTTATGATAACTAATTTATGGAAGGTAAAGCAATCATACAATAACACTTTGGGACATCAGAACACTAGTCACAGAAACATGTGTGAAAGGACTAGGAAGCTCCGACTACGGTCCTACAAGCACCAACCCTAACATGGTGGAATACGTCGGCCATCAGGGCTGTCACCACGTAGGGCTACCACAACTATATGTTGGATTGGGTGTAACCTCAGGTAACCAATAGTCTAGACGCCATGTCTATACTACGAATTACTACTCTAGTCACACGTAATAACTAGAGCACTCAATACGAGCGGAGATCCTATGCTAAAGTGTAACAACTATACTAACCAATCAAATGTAATGCAGAAAAGTAAATAGAGAAGATGAAATATATTAAAGCATAAGTCTTACAAGAATAGATACAAAGATATACCAGAACTCTGATGACTCCTTTGAAGACTCCTCCGGAACCCAGGTGTGGCATCGCTCTCCCTAACTCTCAACTAGAACTAATTTACTACATTGAAATGTCTAGCCCTAATTCTCTAGAGGTGAGAGGTCATCCATTGGAGGGACGCCTCTACATCTCCATAATAATGTGGTGCCCCCAAATATGAGGGTCTACCTCTTTATTTATAGCCTAGAAAAGCCTCTCACCTCTTTTGGACATGCGACGATGTGGGACTAATTCTTCCACCGTTTGCTATGTTGGGCTATTATACATCAACTTGGGCCTTCCAATTATCCCTCATGTGAGCCCACTCAAAGGAGTAGCTTGGGGCGCCTCTCTTGGGCCTCTATCATGCCATATGAGCCTCTTCTCACGTCATGGGCCTTACTTGGGCGTCGGGCCCATTAGTGGTAATTCTCCTTTATTTATAAAATTAATATCTTTTCACTTCGGACTCCAAATATAGCAATTGATATGTCTATTTTGATCGCCTCGACGAGCCTGTTGTAATGGTGCAGCCCACTTCATCATTTGAGGTACTTTTAATCAATGATTAGTTTGCCTTTAGCTCTTTTCCTGTGTAACCCTATAAAACATAGATGCACCAAAACTCGTGGAATTTGTTAGTTCAAATCGCTAAACCTATGTTGGTGAGCATCTCTTTGCAGTTATAAAAGTTATGTTGATAGTTAAAAATAGGAGTTAACTACCATCAACAGCATCTAAATCCCTTATCCTCAATTGGTGGTGATGAGATCTTCCCCAACTCGGCGCACCATTTCCTATCTTCGAGCAGCCTCAACCCTCACTGTCTGAGGATGGAGTTGCTAGACCTTAATGCCAGCAAGGGGTGGCCTGGAATCCATGCTTACAAAGGCCTCCTTCAATCCGGCACTCATGGCACCAGCCTCAGTCCTGCTCCCCTAAAAAGCATCTAGGCCCCAAATGAGTTTCGATGATTAATGACAATGTTGATTACTATAACTAACATGTGTTTTGCAGAGGCAAAGTAATTTGAGTTAGGTCATGTTAATGGTGATCGATGGCCTAGATCATTCATACCGACTTAATGGTGGAAATCATTTCGGTTTTCAAAGGATTGTTGGATGTCGTCGGGACTAGACTAGGTCTAAGTGCCATATGGTGAAGAAGGGCACTTAGAGTAGGACTTTGTTTTCCTTTGACCATACTATTAAGAGGGGCATTGAATGGGTAGCTTGACCTAGGCAAGGCTTTAGGTTTAGGTGTGGTGCACACTTGGTAAACCTAGCACTAGGAAGCTCTGAGAAAGTCCTTAGATCGAGAGGAACAAACTTTGTTTTGGAAATATAGAATTTCAACAAAGTTTGGGTGCCTAAGCAGGCATCAAACGCTGCACCGGATGCTTTGTGAGTGCGTCCGGTGAGGCTGACTTCAGACAGAGTGACTGGGTGCCTAGGGTTAGGCACCAGACACTCGCATCGGACTCATCGGGGAGCGTCCGATCCCATACCCAGGGCGGTCTGTAGTAGACCAGGACACCGGACGCTAGCACCAGACTCGCCGGGGAGCGTCCGGTCCCATACCCAGGGAGGGTGTAAATTTCCCCTCACACCGGATGATGCCACCAGACCCACTGAGGGTGCGTTCGGTTCTCTGTCAGAGAGAGTACAGTTAGCCATTAATGTGTCACCGGACGCTCGATGCAGTGCGTTCGGTGCAACATTACAAGCGTCTGGGGCTCCCGTTTTCAGTGTAAAATGGTTGGCCGGCCCTTGGACTTGATGGGGAGTATTTATACTCCTCCACCTCATCCATGGGAGCTCTCTTGCCCATTTGATCAGTTGAGAATCACCTTGTAGTGCAAGAGAGAAGCAAGAGCCTAGAGAGGATTGAGATATTTCTTAAGTGAAGTGAGATATTTATACTCCTCCACCTCATCCAGTTGAGTTCCAAGAGTCAAGTGTGCATCCACCACCCTCTAGTGCCTTAATTGGGTGAAGTGAGATTTCATTGCTTGTTACTCTTGGTGATCGCCATCACCTAGACGGTTTGGTGGTGATTGGAGGTACGAAGACCGCCCGGAGTTTTTGTGGGTGGATCGTGTAAAGCTTGTGAGCGGTTTTGGGCGATTCACCGCGACGGAGTGTCAAAGAATCTACCCATAGAGAGCACTTGGTCCTTGCACAGACCAAGGGGGAGCAAGACCCTTGCACGGGTGCTCCAACGAGGACTAGTGAGGAGTGGCGACTCTCTGATACCTCGACAAAACATCGCCGCGTTCCTCTTGCTATACTCCTTTACTTTCTAGCATTTACTTTGAGCATTTACATTCCTAGAATTGCCATGCTAGAATAAGATTGGAACTAGGTTGCAAAACTATTTATCCGGTAGCTCTCTAGATCACACTAGGCACAAGGGGTTGAATTGGAGCTTATAGGTTGCTTAAATTTTAGAGAAGCCCAATTCACCCCCCTCTTGGGCATCTTGATCCTTTCATCCCCTATGCATCCCTACTCATAGTGGCAATCAAACCCTATAGCTTGTGCATGCCGTACAGTGGCGGAGGAGGCGGAGGAGCCACGACCGAGCATGCTAGTTTAGTGCTCGTTGGAGGAGGCCGCACCGCTCCCCTATATTGCCTGCACGGGTGTGCATTCAATGTGTTTGGCGGTTCAAGGAGCCATAGTTCATGTCAACATTGCGTGGCCCCCGCTGCTACGGGGAGATCCCCGCTGCTCAATTCCTAGTATAATGTGATTCCCATTTTGATTGATTTACTGTTGTGTCATGGTTTTAAAGTTGATGCATGTTTATGCCTTCATAGATTACTAACTGGTTGTAGCAGTGGTTGTTCATCCCTTTCTAAGATGAATCATGTTTATTCCCTATTGGTGACTAGTTGCAACAGTGGTGGTGATGTTCTTGAGTCATGAATAATGTTGCATGTGATGTGCTATTGTGTGCATGCTCTTGAGTCATATTATTTAATTTATCATTACCTTGTTCTTGCTTGTTTGGATGAGGTGTTATTCGTCTCTGGTGCTATGTTTGTTCACTGCAATTAGTTTTTCTTAATTGGTTTGTTGTTATGCATTCTTTAGGATAGAAACGATAGGGAAATTTGGCTAGGTCCAAATATTGACAAGTTTTGTGAGATTTGATTCCACCAAGTTGACATGGAAAACTATGTGAGGGGTGCGATGAACAAGGATGGATAGAAGGATGTCATTGAAAGGTACTATGT
Source organism: Sorghum bicolor (assembly GCF_000003195.3). NCBI lineage: Eukaryota > Viridiplantae > Streptophyta > Magnoliopsida > Poales > Poaceae > Sorghum > Sorghum bicolor. Next base: position 59,231,668 of record NC_012870.2, on the reverse strand, counting down.
TGCAACCAACTTGGTTCATGACAGGGAACAATTTGGCAATAGGTTTAGACAACTGAAAGGATTAGGGAATTCATACAAAAGTTGCACAAAGACATGGGCTTACACCATAGATAGAATGGATCTGTTGATGCTCCTAAAGAATGGTGGAAAGAAAACACCAGGGTAATTCACCTACTTGCTTCTTTGTTGTTTACCACATACTAAAGTGTACACTATGTAACAAACAAGTCATTTTGCATGGCCATTTAGATTGGGAAAATTGGAAGAATGGGTAGCCTGATTACTTGCCTAAGATGGACCACATGTTCCTTGGAGTAATAGTTGATGGTTCCACCTCATTTGTGCCTGGTAAAAGCTACCCTATTGACTATGATAGTAGTCACATAGAGGTAGGTGAGGAGCAAGAGGATCAGCAAACTCCAGTCAACATTGGCACCAAGAGGGCTAGCAACACAGGCACAACAGCCTCTAGTCCTAGCAAGAAGTCAAAGAGCCCAGCAGTAAGGGCCATGTATAGCAACATGAGAGACTTCAACCAGATTCAGATTAATAGGAATGTGATGATGCAAACTATTTGTGACAAGAGACAACAAGCCATCTAGGAGCAACAAACAAACCTAGAAAGAAAGATCCTATATGTCTAGCAGTTGGCCAGAGAGTGTGGTGCAACAAAGGACAACCCACAGTTATGGCTCAGTGTGCTCAAGATCATCATGCATGAATCAGTGATGACCTTTTTCATTAGAACCAAGCTTGAAGGATGGATGATCTTCATTAAGCACTTTGCCAGGGTTGACAGCTAGACCCTCTTATCATATTTCATTTGTCATTTGAACTTAATGTAGTAATGGTGTCATTTAAACTATGTCAGTTGTATGTGCACCTTGTCTTATGAATTGTGTCTGTGATGTCTATCATTTGAACAACTTAAATGTAGTAAGGTTTGATGAAATTCAATTATTTGTGTGATGTAAACTTGTGTTGCATGAGTGTGATTTATTGACATATATTAGTAAAGGTAGTGATGCATGAGCCTATTTCTTAAAGCCATCCATGATTGAGTTGATGCCTTTTTGTTGGATAGGAGGATGCTGAATCAGCAGCCATGGTCTACTCTCATGATTGTGATGATGACTTTGAGGAGCTCTTCAGCTTTTTTCTTAAGGATGATGCCAATGAATTCATCTATGGTATGTCTGAGTATGTTATGCATATTGACAAGTACTGCAATAGGGCTGAGTATAGGTAGTGATGTGAACAAAGATGGCCTGATCTTCCAAAAGGTTCTCATAACTCTCGATTTAGTGGAAATGAGACACAATATGATCTAGCTTCCGAACAACACGATCCAAAACCCCACAATCACAGCACCACGTCTCCTCTGGTTATCCATCCTCTGGTTATCAACTGATGTTGCAAGGTTGACCTTGCCAAGAAGGCTAAGTCCTTTGCCTGTGAATCAAAGAACACAAGCAAGAACAAGTAAGAATGCAATGAATTTGTAGATGAATGATTAATCTCACGAGTTGGGGTCTCACAAACTGATGAAATAGTGAAACTATTCTTGATAGAATAATCTAAGCAAAACCTCAAAACCTAATGAGAGTAGCGGTAGTTTGATATAAAGGTCTAGGGGTCATCGCCACCCCTGGACGTGTCCCCCTAACGAGCTCAACAACGATACACAAACAATAGAACAAAAACGGTGATGCAGCACTAAAATAGATTCTGGATGCTGACTTGTTTTGACATTTCCTAATGACTCAGAAGGAATTTGGACCTCAAACCAATACCATTGGTTTTCTTATGAAATTATCTTTCCAACCGTGGGTGGAACATTGAAAACAGAGTCTGGATGCATCCTAGACATCATTTTTACTCCTTGCTAGTCCTAGACTCCAAAACAGGCTCGAAGTCGGCTCGGTTTGGGCCTCCTCCTTGACTTGGGCGCCCTTGCTAGTCCTCCATGCCTCTAAGACATCCCTTATGCATTATATGGTCCTCTCCGTAATACCTAAGCACAATATAATCATTAGGTAGTAATCTATTCTCAAAACCATAAAAAGGCTTACCTAGAAATGAGCTCACCTATAAATTTAATTGTCACGTGGGAGCTCTTGTGATTGGACCTTGAATGTCCAGCGGAGGATCATCTTGTGCATCCAAAGGAGTGATGTCCTCATCAGGTAGCCAACCATGACTAGTTTGGATTGGGTAGAGAGGAAGTCAAGAAATAGAAATGCCTGCTGTAACATGTTTAGAATGAGCCCAACTATGTTCCATTGTCTTCATGATCTGCTAGTACAATCATATGGTCTAAAATTTAGTACCAAATGTAGATCAGTTGAGGCTCTAGGAACATTCCTATAGATGGTTGAAGCTTCACAGTCAGTTAGGCAATTTGAGGGCAGGTTTGAGAGATCACTAGGCATTGTTCACAATAATTGACAAAATTTTGAAGTGTGTGGTTTAGCTTGCTGTAGAGCCATGATTCAAAACAATTCATCATAGACAAAGAAACCCTAGTTCTATCCATTCTTCAAGGATTGTATAGGGGCAATAGATGACACTCACATACCTTGTGTGGTGCCAAATGATAAGTTTGTTCAACACTTGTGCCGCAAGGGCATGATAACACAGAATGTCATGGTTGTCTGTGACTTTGACATGAGGTTCACATTTGTACTAGCTAGATGGTCCTGCACATGACATGAGAGTCTTCAATGATGCAATGACAACATACAACCATGCTTTACACATCCACCTACAGGTACATAACTTGCTAGTATTACATTTTAGGCTTCTAGTTCAACTACTTGACACTTACTAAACTTTATTGTTGTAGGGAAATATTACTTAGTGGATTCTGGGTACCCAAACTATGTAGGCTACCTTGCGCCATATAAGGGAACCAAGTACCATCTTCTGGAGTGTCAATACAACCTAGATCCACAAGGTTCAAATGAGATAGAACTCTGCACATTCATCTCTTAGAAACATCATCAAAAGATCCTTTGGAGTTTTGAAAATGAAGTGTCAAAATTTGGACAAGATCCCAAGTTATCCACCACATAAGCAAAGCCAAATTATAGTTGCATGTTGTGCTCTACATAACTTCAATAGGATGAGTGGCATAGTTGATAAGGACTTTAATTGAAGATATCTTTACCAAAACCCTTGACCAAGCCTAGTTTGCTCTCTAATGAGGAGAGCTTGGAGTTTGTTTCCCTTTTTAGAGAAGGGGAACATTTGGTGTTGTACACTTGTCGATGTTTGGACACGGGGTCCTACCACCGATGAGTAAATTTATATCTACATGCTCTCGATCCGGATGGTGATGCAAGAAGGAGACAAGTGATTTATACTAGTTCAAGCTGAAAGTGCCCTACATCTAGTGGGAGATGAGGTCTTGTATTATCTTTCACCTAAGTGCTTGTAATAGGGGTTACAAACAGGGTGAAAGAGGGAGTTGTTTCCAAGTCTTAGGAGGAAGTGTTGTGGCTTTGTTGTGTTGTGCTATGTTCAGCCAAATGAACTCTCCTAGAATGGGACCCTGCCTCCTCCTTTTATAGTTGCAAGGGGATGCAGGAGTTGCATATGTATGTGTTGTACCATTTCTATCGAATTCAAGCCTAAGCCGAGGTATGATACTATATGGTAGTGGAATGGCTTCTTGTCTTTCAGGTGCTATAGCCAGTCATTGCTACAGTGTGAGGCATGTTCGTCCATGCAGTCATCATGCTGGGCCATGCCTGCCCTATGGATGGAATGTTTGTGCCCAAAGTGGACAGGTCGATTCCTATTCATTGAGTCATGCACAGACCCATGACCCCCTAGGCCAGAGGTCGTGCCCTAGATCCTGACGAGTTCATGGTCATAGGGGAGATTGAGGTTGGAACGTCCATGCCAGCCCTAGCTGTACACATAGTGATGGAGGTAGATAGCACGATGAGCGTCATGCCCTGCTCCGCCTAGGCATGGGCAGGGTGGAGATTTGATTCCCGTCTTATCCGGTTGTACTATGACCTCATTGTGGGATCATGGCTAACATCATCGAAGGTCTTGAGCACACTAATGTGAGAATGGTGCTTGAGCCCATGGGTTAGATGAGTCAGAGATTGTTGAGTCTTACCCCTGTCTAAGGCCTTGTTGTTGGATCTCGGGCGAGGCAGATAAAAAGGGTTGGTCTCGGCTCTGTCTGAGACCTCATTATTAGGTCTTAGGCAAGATAGAGAATGACTGTTTAGTCACCCTGGCTTCTTACTGAGGGGAGCGGGAGGGACGTTTAGTCTTCTACTTTAGGTACCCCAAATTGTGGTACCCGATAACACTAGTTTTGGTTTTTGTTCTAGCTTTGTCTTTGTTTTATCTTTTGTATCATATTTGCTGCATTTCATTTTGCCATGTACTATAATGCATGTTTGAGCTTCATGAATATAGTGGTTAGATTGAAAGTATGCTCTACTTGGGATGTTATGCATGTACATGATGGTGCTTTTGGCTTAGGCTCCTTTTGATCACTTGATGCATGTTATGAGCTAAGCTTGTTTTATGAATTGTGAACATCACTAATTATTGAAACATGAAAATTGTTCACCATTGATATTGACAACTAGCATGTGTAGGACTTGTTGAGATCCATGATGCTATCATTTATATACTAGGTTGCCGTGGCTCATGCTTTGAGTCATTCACTTGGTTAGACAACTATCCTTATGCTAAAATTTGAAAATCAAGTTAAGTGATGAAAAACAAAAAGAGAAAGATCAAGATGGGTCTGTACTGTCCTACATCAAGGTATCATTGTAGTGGATGCCAAGATCATTGTCTTAAGCTTATTCTTGTGTATGACATAGGCTTGGCATGGTCGATAAGTTAGGCCTAGTATAGATAACCTCTTGCACACACATGTTTTTGACTAACTCTTGTGATAAGCTACGAACTTTGACAAAAGTAAAAATTTGATGAAAACACAAGTCTTAAGTTAGTCTTTGACATGATATGAATGCTACTTGGGGTTGTTCACCATGTATACATTCGTTAGCACTAGGTTGATTTCCTACTTATGCTTGCTATGTGCTACTTTCAGTGGTGAACCCTCCTTTGAATTGCTTAAACTTGATCAAAATTGCTCAAATGTCATATTTCATTTCACTTGATCAGTTTGATCATTTGCTAGCACTTGTATTTGTTGCTATACTCACATGACAGCACCAGTTAGAGCATGTTTTCACTATGAATGCTATATTCCTAAAGCTCCTGCATTTCTATATCTCTAGCTTTAGCATGTTTTGAGGGGAGTTGCGGTCTTTGGGTTGTAGCTTGATAAGTGCATGTGTCAACAAGGGGGACAAAGTTACAGGGAGATAGATACAATTTCAACCTAATGTTGAGTGCATGCATTCATTTGAGAGAGATTGCATTTGATCAGGGGGAGTTGCATTTGAGCTACTTTTGCTAGTGATGTTGAGCCTGCTTACCTCTTCTTATGGGCTAGCTATGTTTTACTTGGTTGCATGAAGTCGTTGCCTATGTCTTTGGGGACCAAGTTTTGCAAGTGTTGCTCATTTCAAATGACCTTGTTTTGGCTTTTCTTTGGCTTTTGGTCATTTGGGTGAGTTCTCTTTTCTTCTTCTTCTTCTTCTTATTTTGCTCAAGCAGTTCATATGTTTGTGTTGACAATGAACTCATCAAGGGGGAGATTGTGAACACATGGTTGATATATGCCATTGTGGTTTGATTTGTGATGAGTGATTGTCAACATGATCTATGACCTAGGTTGAGTTGGTGACTAACCATTTGTAACACCCTAAAATTTACTCCTTTTGAAATATAGATAAAATTATTTAATTTTATATTTTTGTGTTCATGAAAATATAGGAAAAAATAATATTTTTTATTAAATTAAAATTTATCATAAGGCTTAGCAATATTATTATGCATATATGCTAGTTCATATATTTTGATGTGATGCTTGTTGCTCCTTTATGTGTTGAGTGGGCGAAGTTTTTAAAATGCGTTTAGTAGATCGATCTTCCTTATTGACCAGTACGTCTTTATCTTTATCAAATAAATTTCTTGTTTCTCAACTCAAGTTTTTATTAGGAGCTTCCTAAAAATCTTTTCTTTGTCACTCAAAGCACTTCTTTTAGTTCCTCGTCCATCAAGCAATCTCTACAAACTTTTCGGAAATTTTTCCATCTTCTCTTCTCACTTTTCTCTGAGCATGATCTAATTTTTAGATGCTCCAAACAATCTTATCATGAGCTCTAAAAACTTTATTCGGATTCCCCATGTTCTATAATATCTCTGAGAATTTTTCCCAAATTTTCAGAGCTTTCGGAGTATTTTTTGTGGCTTAACTACTAATTCTAAACTTTTCTAGAATTATTTTATCAATGAAAATAATTAATTCCGAAAATAATAAATCTCTTATTATTTTTCCAACGTCAAAGCCCATAATAAATCCCAAAAACCATGTATTTATTTACTAATGGGCTTTAATAATTAATTAGGCCTATTAGTAAAGATGAAGGTTGCAAATCAATTAGTACCATATCGCTAGTTGACGTGGAGGTGGGGAGTTTTTCTCCCTATATATATGTACCAACCCCTTAGGCAAAGCACACCAAAGACTACCATATAGAAAACCTCTAATTTGAGAATTTCTAAGGTAGTAAAATAAAATTATATTTTCTTCTCTACAACGTGATCGCCATCGTCTCGCCTATACACGATATCTACGAGCGGTCGGCTGCTCCGGCGTTGCGGTAGCTCCAAGAAAGCGTCGCTGCCAGTGAACCTGCTCTTTGTCCACCAACGTAAGCCCTAATCACTGTCTTTTAGTTTGAAAAACACAAACAACTCGGTTTTAGATTAAAAATACGTTTTCACTATTTACAGAATTGCCACTAACTTTTTTTGGCCATAAAATATTCATCTTAACTCCGTTTTGACCCATTCAAATTGCGTTGGATTCGTATTAATGAGCTCTACATGTTAGTAACACTGTTTTCTAAGTTTAAAACCTTTTATTTTCGTGACCCTAATTAATTAATTATTTTTCTAAAGGAAATCTTAGAAAATTCATAACTTTTCCGTTTTAGCTCCGACTTTCGTGATCTTTACGTTCGTGTGATCGTAGCGATGCGTAGAATCTTTTTATAAACTTTTCATACTATTTTTATATGATTAGTGTACTATTCTAATTGTAGCCTTGTTTGCTTCGTGTATGTTTGTTTCCGTATGTTTGTGATCGATGATCGAAATTAGTTGGTGAGCAATTCGTGGTGATCAAGAGTGCTTCAGTGATCAAGATCAGAGTCTTGGAAACTAGTAAGGCCAGTAGGATCAACAAGAGCATTTGGATTAAGGCAAGTATAGCATTTAGGTTTTATTTCTGTGACCATGATCCTGTGACTAGATTAATGTTAAGTAATAAGCGATAAAGATGACTTTTTAGCAACTTGATGATTTATCTGTAAGTGATAACCGGGACAATAGTGCAACCATGAGGGCTATAATGGTTCTGGCTTTAGCTCAGTATGAGGACCTTTTTCTAGCTTGTTAGCAGTTACCTTAAATGGCGTAAGAATGGCTAGACACGTTGGGTATAGTGCGGCCTCTGTCCATGTGAATAGGCTGCGGGTTATGTGCCATGGAAGGGGGGCTCTATATCTACCTGCCGAGTGAATCTAATGGCCCTAACTTGTTAGATGAAACCTTTGAAAGGCTTCATAGTGATCCCTACCAACCTTCCTTGGAAGTGGGTTAAGAGGCTGATCACCTCGGGCGAAAGGGTAAATCATGACTCATGGGTAAAGATGTGCAACCTCTACAGAGTGCTTAAACTAGTATACTAGTCGTGCTCACGGTCAAGAGCGGCCTTGGGGATTCTTGCATTAAGGGTGATGATTCCTGTGTGTTAAATATGCTCATTATTTATTGTTTAATGCTTTACATTAATTATGTCACATTGATCATGAGATTGTGGGAGCTATACAACCTAGTTGCTATATTTGTGGAGTTCGACATGGACTCACTCTTGCTATTTCCCCCAAACCTCAGGAGAAGTGTTAGGCTTGTGATCAACCAGTTAGTTGGATCCTGTAGAGAGGAGTTAATACCCGAAGTTTGGAGTTGTCTATCCGCTGTTTGCTATCAAAGGTTATCTTTTTTATACTAAGTATGTTATATAATTTATGCATTGTCTTTTGATATTACCCCTTATTTGTAGCTATATGTGAGATTTGCCTTCTAAGACTCACATATGGTGCATATCTGATTTTGTCCTTAAAATCGGGTATTACACCATTGGTGTGAGTTGGGTCATGCAACATGTCTCTTGGCTTGTGTTTGTGCAGGTGTGGAGCTCGGAGGCGGTGGTCAATGGTGAGGTAAGGGTCAAGTAGGGATGTGCCATGCTGATGGATCAGGAGTAGTGAAGAACGAATGTGAGGCTTGGATCATGGGTCCAGGAGGCCGAGTGACCAACCATGGTGCATGGCTGATATCTGGGACATTGACAAGTATAAGTGTACATAGGAGTGACCATGTTGATTGAGTCAAGATGGTGAATGTGTGAGTCGAGTGAGGCTCAGGAGGACATGGTGGGTCAGTTGGTCGAGGATGGTGATGACATGTGTTGAGTGGCGGGAGACACGTATGGAGTACGCTACACTCACGAACGGTTTGGTAGTTTAGGCCTCAAAACCATCGGTGGCAGGTTTCACAGTTTTGTTCCTTAGAACCCGGGCAGAGGTTCTAAGGAGGAACATACTGTTGACGGTCCTTAAGTATCAAATTTAATTATCAAATAAATAATGAAAAGGATCCAAATGAAATCAACATCTAGACTTAGGGTTTTATCTTACAGAATTCCACGAGTTTTGGTGTTTGTCTATTTCTGCAGGGGGTTATCAGGAAATATGGAAGAAAGGCCCACATGTCGGGATTACGTAAAGATATTAACGTGCTGCGCAATTATCTTACATCTAGAAGACTCCAGAAGCCACGAGACCGAAGCGGAGGTGAAACGGGGCCTAACCCTGGGCGCCCGCCCAGGTGATCAGGGCGCCCGCCCACCTCCTGAGTCCAATCAGGACTCTGCTTTGCGGAAGATCTCCACCGACCTAAAGGATGAATCTAAACCATACAATCTATGTCGGTTTGATCCAAGGGCCCATATTCACTTGAAGGGACTATAAAACCAGACCTCCTGGCCCCTGGAGGAGAGAGCCTCTCAACCCTAATTCATTGTTCCATCAAGGGAGAAGAAGCCTCTGATCAAGATTAGAGCCACCACATCAATTAGATATCTAGATTAGCATAGCTACATAGGATTAGAACTAGAAGGAGTCAATCTTCGATTGGTTTCCGGATCTGTCAAGAGGATTCTTGGTAATTCTCTAATTGTGCTTCTAATTGCTTTCTAATTATCTTTGTTCTTCAATATTATGAATATGACTTTGTTCTATTTCAATATATTGCTTATGACTTTGCTCTACTTGCTTATATTCAAGATTATATTGTTCTTAGTTTATCATAGTTATGTACTTGGCTTAGTTAGATTGGATCTATATACATGCTTAGGATCGTATAGTGTTTATCCATCGGATCCATGTGTAAATGATAGATATTGTGTAGGCGTGGTGCTTATACCGTATTTGTCTGCGATTGTACCCAATATGCCAGATCGTGGGGTGGTTCGTGATAGTGACAGCTTCATTGATTCTTATATAGTCCCCCTCTCGTGTATTGGGCTGGCAGAGCAACATTATTACAGGGGAGTGATTGCTATGTTTCTCATATTCCTTGCTAATATCACTATGCATGGGCGTAGTCTTGTCTCGCAATGATTGCTAAGTATGCTTGCACTAACTATGATAATGCTAGACTATATAGTTGAGAATAACTTAGGAAATATTCTTGTAGTTCATTCTAATACCATGCTAATGACTTTCTAGAGTATCTAATTGGGGTGCTTATCATATTTATTATGTGGCTAGATCAGATTAGTTATCCTTGTCACTATTATTATTATATATATCTTTTATGTGACACTTATCCCTGTATGAAGAGTTAGATATAATGTTCTCAATTATACATGCAATGATAGATGCTCAATCTCATATTCTATTCTGTAATCAATAGTGATGATCGTTAATCCCTTCCCAGTGGTAAAAATATAAATAACGATACCTGGAATACTTCCCGGTTAAAATGCTACATCGGTATTAATCTGTGCGCTTGCAGATCCCATTCATTTTTTATTTAGAAGAGCAATTGCATATTTCAATACCGCGTCTCTTATATCATGCTGGGGATGACAACTTGGCTTAAGTGGTGTAAGGGATAGGTTTGGCATTTTTGGCACCGTTACTAGATTTAGAGAACTTAGTCTACTTTTGGTAATGATGTTAAGAATACCCAACAAGCATTTTTGGCGCCGTTGCCGGGGAAGGTTGATTACCAATCAGGAATAGAATAAAAGATTTTGAGTTATCATTCGCATCACTAATATGATTGAGCTTATCTATTCTCTCATACAGTTTTACCCCGATATTTTTCTATTTTATCTTATGCAGGGGAATGTATGAATAGAAGACATCTTCCAGGAAATTTTGTTGACAATCCCGAAGCATTATTCAAGAAGACGAGGGCCAAGCTCAAGAAGAGATCATCAACACTTCACGAAGAAGCTTCATCCAATCAAGAAGATCACCGGAACTTGTCTTCAGAGTTCGAAGCCATGGCGAATAAATCAATCCGCGAGTTCTCAGCTCCCACTACGGACAACATCCGCACTGGACCTGCTGCAGAGATCGATGGCAACTTTGAGCTCAAGCCTGGACTTATCAACATGGTGCAATCCAACCAGTTCTGTGGGAAGGCACATGAAGATGCTAGTGCTCATTTACAACACTTCCTAGAGATTTGCAACACATTCACCATAGCAGGAGTTTCCAAAGATGCTATACTACTTCGCCTCTTCCCATTCTCACTGTTAGGGAGAGCGAAGCAGTGGTTCTACGCTACAAAGGAGAAGAATACTACGTGGGCACTCTGCTCAACAAACTTCCTGGCTAAGTTCTTTCCCATGGGCAAGACCAATGCTCTCCGTGGGAAGATTACAAGTTTTCAGCAACAAAATGATGAATCTGTTCCAGAAGCATGGGAGCGCTTTCAAGACTACATCCTAGAATGTCCCCATCATGGAATGGAGAGTTGGCTATTGATGCAGACGTTTTATCATGGGCTCAGCAACAGTGCCCGAGAAACCATGGATGCTGCAGCTGGAGGAGCATTCTTATCACTTATTATACCACAAGCCACAGCTCTTGTGGAGAAGATGGCGTCCAATCAAAGCTGGAATGAAGAGAGGACCCAGACACGCAAGAGAGGTGGAGGTATGCATCAGCTGAAGGAGGTAGACATGCTGTCTGCAAAGCTAGACCTACTCATGAAGAAGCTCGACGATAGAGCTGGAGACAAGAAAGAAGTTATGCACATCTACGACTCTCACATGACTTGTGAGGAGTGTGGAGACACTGGACACTCAGGCAACCACTGCCCTGAGATGCTTGAGGATGTGAACTACATCATCAACAACAACAACAACAACTACAATCGTCCTCAACAAAATCAAGGTTGGAATCAACAGAGGCCTAACTACTCAGGTAATTATCAAGGTAACAATTCTTATAACAATAATAATAATTTTCCACCTTTAAGAGAGTTAGTGTCTAATCAAGGCAAGCTAATGGATAATCTATCTAAGAAATTGGCATCTAATGATAAAATGCTAGAAAATATAAATAATAGAATGGATAATTTTTCTACTGCCATCAAGAATCAAATTAGCTTTAATAAAATGATTGAATCTCAGTTAAATCAAATAGTTGCTGCTGTTCCTACTACTAACCCCGGTATACCATCACAACCGGAAGGATTAGAATCTGCAAATCTTGTAGACATGTTTGATGCAGGTAATAATTGGAGTAACCCCGTCACTGAATTCTCTACTGACCTTCTGCCGGTCAAGAGAGGCGATCCAGGACGCCCCGTCATCCCGATCTCCATCGGCAGGGTGGACGTTTCAGAAGCACTCTGTGACTTTGGCTCCAGTGTCAACATTATACCCAGGGTACTCTATGAAAAATTCTTTACATATCCTTTATTAGAAACAACCATGTGTTTGCAGTTTGCAGATCAGACGATAACTTTTCCAAAGGGAATATTGAAGAACCTTTGTGGCCGAGTTGGTACCTTATATGCCCCAGCAGACTTCGTAGTGGTAGAGACCGGAAATGATGAGAGAGCACCTATTATCTTAGGGAGGCCATTCTTGAACACCACGGGAGCTATCATCTACGCCAGTGCTGCTAAGATCAGTTTCTACGTCAAAGGGAAGAAGGAGACATTTTTCTTCAAGAACAAGACTACACAAATTCCAAATCAATCCAGACGTGAGTCAAGGAAGAGGACCAACAGGAGAAACAGGAACAAGCAAGTGTGGACCGAGTCAGCTAAGATGGTCACTGTAGTTCATGGAGGCCAAGATCACCAACTTAAGTCACCGCTTTTGACCAAGAAGGATGACCCAGGAATGCCAAGCATCTACTGCTCAATAAATGGATACAACTTCTACAAGACGATTTGCGACACCGGATCGAGCGTCAACATAATGGCTGCAGTCACCTATTGGCTCTTATTCGGAACCATGCCACTAAGACCAACATACATTCAGCTCTAGATGGCAGATCAGACATTTCGAGAAGTCAAGGGAATAGTAACTGATGTCCCAGTCAAAATAGACGATCATTTTGTCTACACAGACTTTCAAGTTATTGACATGGGAGAAGATGAGTATGATCCACCCATCATCCTTGGAAGACCGTTCCTCAGTACCGTTAAAGCAATTATCTACATTGGAACCGGAGAAGTCCATATGCACTTCCCCTCAGAGAAGGTACGCCGTTATTTTACTGACCCTAACTATATCGTTGAAGAATCTAAGCAGGTAAGGAAAAGACGTAACCGCAACCAGAGGAGGCAGATCATCAAGGACGGATGGGCAGACTACGAAGGAGAAGTTATAAGGTCAGTAGACGTAGAGTTTAAACAGAATTATCCAGAGGAGATTAAAGCACCGAGTCAGGTATGGAAAATGAAGATAACTATACATGAAGAGGAGGCGCTGCCGGAAGTACCGACTACGCCACCCAACGAACCTCAGGACGATTAAGAAAATGGAGAGTCCCGTTCGGAGGACTTAAAAACACCGAACGCCTTGCCAAGAGGTAACTTGGTAGTTATCCTTTCTCTTTCAATTATTTCAACTAGTTTACTTAGTTAATCATATTCATACTATCTTAAAAATAAAAAAAATAATAATGTGAAAAACAGTAAGCCCCATGTGAGTATACGAGTGGCATAAAACCCATAAGTACATTCACTGTGGTGGCATAAAAATAAAATAAATATTTTTCTGCTTTATAAAAACAAAAATATAAAAACAGGGAGTAATAATTATTAAGGAGTCTCAACATGATAAAGGCTAGATATTTATGCTAACACTTAATCAAGTTCCACAAGCTTTGTTGTCTATTTGAGCTCCACAGAATTTAAGAATCAAGAAGACTGGCAGACGGAGGACATTCTAATCGCTGTCAGAATGCTGCTGACTTTCAAATACACCTCTGCCACCTGCTAGCTACATCAAGAGAAATTACGTCAAAATTCAGCTTGGGGGAGAGCACCCCCATTTATCTCGATAAGTATTTCTATCTATCTATCTTTATACTTATATTATTTTAGAATATAAATACACATAACTATGAAAAACCAAATAAAGATTTTGTGCTTATATATATATATTTTGCTTAGTGTGTTTAATAAATAAATAAAGTGGTTATGCTAATCTGTATCTAAATAAAACCTAAGCATGGATATAATGAATAGTTGCTCTGCCTAATTTGCACATTTTAAGTTCTCTCTCAAGTTTAGATATAACAGTTATAATTTAAAGCTTGCTCTAGACCTAAACTTGTGGGATGAAAATTTGATCTGAAGTCTAAGTTGTTAACGGATACGATATGGGAAGGTTGAGCTGCTGTTTATCTGTTCCTAGCATCTCTAGAGATGCTAGAATTCTGGAGAATTTTATGTTTGAAAATATTTAAAATGTTCCATGATGAGTTCCTGTATGATGAGAGTTTAAATTCCTACCACAGCCATATATACATGCTTGCTAGACTTTAAGCCACACATTTATTATTTACTGCTTATGAGCATTGAGTGTGGTCAAGCTGTGTAGACCCTTAGGAGCTTGTCATGTGGTTAAATCAAGATTTCACTTGCACGTTCACTCATATATGCTACTTCTACTCCGGAAGTACCATCCACATATATCCATTCATTTCCATCGCCAGAATTATCCAAAAATATTCTACTCCTAATCCGGGAGAGAATAGCCAAAAATATTTCTGTTTTTCCCTTGTGAAATAAATGCTCAAGTTATCTTGTTACTACCACTTGCTATATTATCTCAAGAGATGAATGCTCTAAAAAAACGAGGAAATAAAAAGGAGCAAGTGCTCGGAACCTCGAAAGAAAAGAAAAAGTGAGACGAGAGGTAAAAATGGACAAGTGTCCGACAGTAGAATTAGGGGTACAAGATACCCAACTGAGAGAAAAGAAAACTATAGAGCATCTCATTCTCCTCATAAAGTTTCAAAAGCAAGAAAGATATGTATCCCCTCAAAGAGCAAAGTAGAATTAGACTTCCACCACCATTGTTATCACCATCATCACCATATACCATTCATTCGCCACACATGCACATCTTGATTAAACTTATTGATTTGTTTCTTTGGATCCATGGTTTGACTATGCAATAAATGTCTTGTAAGTATGTATACTTTATCTCCCACCTATGAGCTCCAGATATTAAAGCCTTATTAGAGTAGAGTGAGAGAGAAGGCAATGTCACTATGCTTTATGCCACAAATACTACACATCTTGAGAGAAGGCATATACCATCACTGCCTTGGTAAGGATCCAGAAATACCACAAAAGAGAGATCTGAGAGAATCATACAAGGAATCTCTGAGTTTTATTTGAAAATCTGCAAAAACCCCAGAGCTATAGCTGATCAAGAATAAGAGACATGGCACTTGACTAGACTGTTCTATCTTTTAACCTCTCAAGACAGAAGTGACGGTTACAAGTCCCATGGTGAAGGTAAAGTAAGTAAGTTTTAAGTCTTGACAGTTTACTCTAACTCAGAGATGAGATCTTATTTAAAAGCATGTGTACCGTCAAATTTTTAAAGATATTGCAACAACTTATGATCCATAGCTGAGTCTATCCTTGCTCAGGGACGAGCAAGAGGTAAGCTTGGGGGAGTTTGTTGACGGTCCTTAAGTATCAAATTTAATTATCAAATAAATAAAGAAAAGGATCCAAATGAAATCAACATCTAGACTTAGGGTTTTATCTGACAGAATTCCACGAGTTTTGGTGTTTGTCTATTTCTGCAGGGGGTTATCAGGAAATATGGAAGAAAGGCCCACATGTCGGGATTACGTAAAGATATTAACGTGCTGCGCAATTATCTTACATCTAGAAGACTCCAGAAGCCATGAGACCGAAGCGGAGGCGAAACGGGGCCTAACCCTGGGCGCCCGCCCAGGTGATCAGGGCGCCCGCCCACCTCCTGAGTCCAATCAGGACTCTGCTTTGCGGGAGATCTCCACTGACCTAAAGGATGAATCTAAACCATACAATCTATGTCGGTTTGATCCAAGGGCCCATATTCACTTGAAGGGACTATAAAACCAGACCCCCTGGCCCCTGGAGGAGAGAGCCTCTCAACCCTAATTCATTGTTCCATCAAGGGAGAAGAAGCCTCTGATCAAGATTAGAGCCACCACATCAATTAGATATCTAGATTAGCATAGCTACATAGGATTAGAACTAGAAGGAGTCAATCTTCGATTGGTTTCCGGATCTGTCAAGAGGATTCTTGGTAATTCTCTAATTGTGCTTCTAATTGCTTTCTAATTATCTTTGTTCTTCAATATTATGAATATGACTTTGTTCTATTTCAATATATTGCTTATGACTTTGCTCTACTTGCTTATATTCAAGATTATATTGTTCTTAGTTTATCATAGTTATGTACTTGGCTTAGTTAGATTGGATCTATATACATGCTTAGGATCGTATAGCGTTTATCCATCGGATCCATGGGTAAATGATAGATATTGTGTAGGCGTGGTGCTTATACCGTATTTATCTGCGATTGTACCCAATATGCCAGATCGTGGGGTGGTTCGTGATAGTGACAGCTTCATTGATTCTTATATAGTCCCCCTCTCGTGTATTGGGCTGGTAGAGCAACATTATTACAGGGGAGTGATTGCTATGTTTCTCATATTCCTTGCTAATATCACTATGCATGGGCGTAGTCTTGTCTCGCAATGATTGCTAAGTATGCTTGCACTAACTATGATAATGCTAGACTATATAGTTGAGAATAACTTAGGAAATATTCTTGTAGTTCGTTCTAATACCATGCTAATGACTTTCTAGAGTATCTAATTGAGGTGCTTATCATATTTATTATGTGGCTAGATCAGATTAGTTATCCTTGTCACTATTATTATTATATATATCTTTTATGTGACACTTATCCCTGTATGAAGAGTTAGATATAATGTTCTCAATTATACATGCAATGATAGATGCTCAATCTCATATTCTATTCTGTAATCAATAGTGATGATCGTTAATCCCTTCCCAGTGGTAAAAATATAAATAACGATACCTGGAATACTTCCCGGTTAAAATGCTACATCGGTATTAATCTGTGCGCTTGCAGATCCCATTCATTATTTATTTAGAAGAGCAATTGCATATTTCAATACCGCGTCTCTTATATCATGCTGGGGATGACAACTTGGCTTAAGTGGTGTAAGGGATAGGTTTGGCATTTTTGGCACCGTTACTAGATTTAGAGAACTTAGTCTACTTTTGGTAATGATGTTAAGAATACCCAACACATACGACATGTGACGACATCAAGGAGAACACGATGGCCATCGGATGAAGATTACCTAGGTTGGACCATAACGCCCTCGGGTTATGTGGTTCAATTCAAAATATCTAAGGGCACTTTGGAGATGTGTAATAGCCCTGATAAATAATAATGAGGGTGCCCCAATCACCCTCACCTCTCCTATTTTCATTTCCTATCATCCTCTTTGGGTTTCCCCTTCCCTTAGAGCTGTTGAGTGAGAGAGGTCAACAAATTCATATATTTGTGTAAGAATCATGTCTTTGTAGTAGGAAAGGTGGCCCTAACCACCTTGTCCTATGGGATTCACTTTGTGAATCGTGTTCTTTAGGTTCTTCCTGAGTTCCCCTTTGCCCCTTTTCTTTGGAGGTTTGATTCATAGTTTTGAGATCATTTTGAACAGTTCTTTTTGTGTGGGATTGATCTATGATGGGAGTTGAGTCTTTCCACTGAAGAAAATCAACAAATTTCTCATGAGATCACAGATTGAGTCGAATCATGGTCTAGGGCTTGAGTTCTTGAGTTTTTTGTTCCCCTTTGACTTCCTATTGATTGGCTTCAAATTAAGTGATGATCTCTTAGTGATAACTCCCCTACTACCTTGTGATCTTGTGTTACAAGTTTGGTGGCAGTTGATGCTGATTCGGCTGTAAATCGAGAAGGTCAAGAGAGGAGGTGTTTTTATGGGACTATTTTTGTCTCTGTTATGCGAGTCCTGGACAGTCCAGGTCCAAACCTCAGATAGTTCTGAATCAGAGGTGAGCATAGAGGAGCTTCAGCTCTGTTCAATACCCCAGTCATGGACAATCTACCACCAAGGCATGGATAGTTTGCTGATCATGGTTCAGTATGTCTAGAACTTGTATTTCTCGGTGTGTTTCTCGAATTTTGAACAACGAATAGTCTGGCACCAAGCACAAATATTCTATTGTAGTTCTATCTGAGTAGTGCAAGGACTATTGCATGCTGTCCTATTTTCCGGTTAGTGTCAGTGGACAGTCTGACAAGTTGTCTTAGATAGTCCGACCCTTGAGCCGTGGACAGTCTGCCACTGGACCCCAGACAGTTCGGTAAACTATAGTGAGTTTAGTTTGGGTTTGCTCTTTGGGGGTTCATTTTCTTTGGTTTCTGAGTGTTCTCCAGTGTAGTTAGACTTTGCCTGAGGTATCTAGCTACTTGTAAGTCGTGGATCTTACGCTTTTATGTGAGGCTTGTGTGTGTTACTTTTGGGATTTGAACATGGGATAGTGGGTAAATATTTTGAAAGAAATTTGAGGCTCCCATTCAACCCCCCCTCTGGTCACCATTTCTAGTCCTTCACCATCTGCATGCATCTTAGAGTCTTGGCTATGGCCTCCCATGCCATCTACACTCCAACCCTCTTTTCTATTTCCTACACACCAAGGTTTGATATTTTTTTGTTTGCTTTATCTATACATTTGACTACAGTACATTTGACTACAGTGTTACATCTTTCCTTCAGTTAAACTGAAGTGATTTATAAAGTAGGTTTCCTTTTCTCTTTAGTTAGTTAGAACTTACAAGTACTAATTCACACTGATGATGTGTTAAAGCAGAGAACTTTCAAGTACTAACTAATGATGTGTTGAAGCAGAGTACTAATTTCTATAGTTGAATTTTTTTGTAACAGTGGCATATCATGTTTCTGCATTGTAATCTAATTATTATTTCTAATGCAACTCAGTGCTAGTTAATGATTAAAACACTTAGTGTTAGGGAACTTATGTTGCTAGAAAGAAATCCAATATTGCTATAGGCCATAAAGAACAAGTGACAAGTAGCTTAATCCAGCTTGGACACCTCTCTGATCATTTTAGAATCTAGTTTAGCCATAAAGAACAGGTAACAAGAAATTTTATATTTGAATGCTTATGTGTTTGTGATCATTTTAACTTAATGTATCATTTTTCTAATGCAGGTTGTCATCGAGTACCATAGGGAAAAATGTAAGTTCAGTGCCTTCAGAGACTTGCATGTCTTCTATTTTGTTTGGCTAAAGTAGGTTGCCTCATAGAATCATTTCTTATGTACTATTATACTCAATGTAGTCAATGTATTTAATCTCAAGAACAATCCTTGTACTATGTGTTATCTTCTACGCATTGTTAGGAGTCTTCTAGGTAACAATTCCTTAAGTAGATGTTTTGTAGCATAAGTTGTATCTGGAGTTTGTAATGAATTTGATTGCTTCATAAGTTGTATCTAAAGTTTGTAATAAAGAATTGAACAGGTGACACAGATGAAACATGGCTGAAGTATATAGGACCCAAGTATTTTTTTTATTTTTCTGAATTGTTATCAGTGACGCGTCTTAGGTATACATGTCACTGATGCGACCCACATCAGTAACACGTCTTGGCTATATGTGTTGCCTATAACTCACATCAGTGACGTGTTTTTGGCCACACCCTTCACTGGTAACACACATCAGTGACACGTTTTTGCTAGATGCGTTGCTAGTAACTCACATAAGTGATGTGTTTTGGCTAGAAACGTCGTTGATAACTCAAATGAGTGACACATATTTACACGTCACTAATGTGTTCACATCACAGATGCAATGTAAGTGACACATGTTTTCTACGTCACTAATTACTGTTTAGATGCGTCACTAATCTCATTTTCTGGCATAGTGCATGATGTCATGGCTTGGTGGCAGTGTACCAGCCACATGGTCATGTGCGCTCATGCTCTAGTTTTTTCAAATAACCCTAGATGCAACTCAGGTATATGCAATAAACTGTATATGCTACTGTTTATATATTTATTTTTATGCACATATTTCTTGTACATATTTCAACTTCATGTAGAAATAGTTAATGCAAATATTAGCCTCAATGGTCGGGACAAACGTAAATCTACAAGATGTGATTCTTTTATACACTTTATCATAATAGTGGATGTCAATTTGATCTACCTCATACACTGCATAGGACAGTGATTACAAGATACATACCTGTATAGGGCATTTATCACACCTGCCTGCTTGATGAGAACACATGCATGTCAATGCAGTGCAGATTGATAGCAGATAGAGATATCAGATATGTTCTGCTGACAATACTAGGGATATCGATGTTAAAGCAGTTATGATGGGACATCGGCACAAGCCTTTTTCATCCCATCCATTTTAATTGATTATGTGCTTTCAACGTTCAGGATAACAATTGTCTCCTTTTGTTGCTATTCAATACATATACATCATTCCACTAATCCATGTTTTTTTACTATTGTTCAACCACAAAGACGCCTATGACTGACTATGAGCTACAAAGAGCATACAACATTCTCGAGAAAAATCAGATGTTCCATCGACTTGGTTTGGGAAAGTTACGTGAACTTGTGGGAACAAAGCCTGTGGCTGTTGTTCATGAAGAATCCGACCCATTGTATGAACCTGGAGAGGACACTGAACAAGGAGTAGTTGACAGGGTATATATGCAATATTGCACTATGATTACTTGTGTCCAATATGCAAAAAGTATTTTTCCTATTTTAATTTCTTGTATCATGCAGGGCCCTGAACTTATCAAGTTTGCCATTTACCAGAATATCCAAAGCATCAAAGCGAGTGGTGGCACTTCATGAGCAAGACCAACCATCTAGAATGACAAGGCAGAGGACAAGGGAAGTATTAGTAGGTGATGAATTTTGCCATGTTCCAAATACAGACCCACAAGATGGTCCAATAGAAGATGGGTTGATCGCTCTAGATGTTCATACTCAATTTGACAATCACAACAACATGATTGTAGAAGGCAAGTGATTGTAGCTCCTCTCCATGATTATGAATTACATATTTGCATATTAATGGGTCTATGATTTCAACTATTTGATTCTGAAATTCCATGATAGGTCAGCGAAAGATGAAAATGTGTCGCGTAGGCAAAGAATTGGATAGGATCTCTAGAGGTTTAAACACAAAGATCTCAGTGCACGTTGTTCATGGAAACTTCCGGCCAGAGGCACCTATGCAAGTTGAAAAACTAGCATCAGAGGCTGGTTTTGCTTTGTGAGAACATATCCCTATCCTCCCCCGCTGGAAAGATTATGAGGATGAAAATAACAAGGATCTTCTTGATGACTACCATGGAAAAAAAATTACATAAGTGTCTATGTTGTTATATGGTGTTGAAAAATTTCATCAAAGGAAACCTGTGTTGTAGTCCAGTGTGATGCCAATAGTTCATGTGGCTAAAATAGTGCCTTTTGCTCTTACCATTACAGAGTGCAATTATATGATTTTGTGCACCTTTTAACCATATGTTCATATGCTCTTGTCTAGAGTCATTTCTCTATTGACCCCAGCAATAAGAAAGCACTGGAATATGCATGCGTTGATTTGCTCAGAAAAGGACAGCGGAATATGAGATACTTGTTGAAGAAGAAATACTTTAATGGCATACCAACTAACTAAGTCAGAACCACTTCACGATTGAGCACTATGATGGATGAGCAGTGGAGAGCACTAGTGGACATATGGTCTACCCCAAAGCACAAGGTATCCTTAATAAATATCTCTCACAAATGTTCTTAAAAAAGAACCATCTCTCCCATTAATGTTTGCCTTTATATAGGAAAAATGTTTGAAGGCTAAGGATATCCGTGGGCTAGTAAAGTACTAGCAGAAGATAGGATCTCGGTCCTATATTGCTCAATGCTATGTCACGGTAAGCTACTTTTGCACTTTCTAGTGTCCATGAAGTTAATTCTGCTGCTCAAATTGCTATTTCTAGTGAACCTAATTGCAAATGCAGTCCTGTAGAGCCATTAATATTTATTTTAAGTAGGCTAGCAGATGCACAAATCTGAATCATTTTGTTTCTGCATGTGTTGGAATGATGAACTAGTAACTAGTAAATAACTAAATGCACTGTGCCTCAACTAGCTAACACTCATTAACAACAAGGATACACGTTATTGCTATTAAATTGTTGTTTCATATAACCTGTACAGATCTAGGTTGTTTCTTTTCTGCATGTTCATATTATGAACTAAATAACTAACAAATAAATGCATATGATCTGGGTTATTTATTTTCTACATGTTCAGCCCATATCTACAAGTGTCATTTTGTCTGCAAGTTACTAGCAAATTATCTGTAGAGTTATACCGATTAAAATTGGCCAATGTTCCATAAAAAATCTTCTGCACTTGCTTACTTCCCCTGGAGTTCCTTGCATGGTTTCCAATTATCTGCACAACTAATAAATATAAATGCATTGTGCCTCAACTAGCTAATCATTACCAGTAGTTAAGTACTAATTGATAGCAAGGACACATATTGCTGTTAAATTATTGTTTCAACTGTTGTTAACTTTTTCAAGTGTTTAAACTGTTGTTTAAATGTTTTTTTAGAAGTCTAAATTTAAGGATGACCCACCAACAGCGATTGACTACTTCAAGGCCACACATTGCAGCACCAAGACAAGTTATGTGAGGATACACAAAAAGCTATTGTGAGTATATTTTCTTGTCTTCTTTGTACTATGATGGACAAATTGGAATGCGAGAAACCTGACTTGATTTGTTTTCAATGCTAGGCTAAAATGGAGGCCATTGCTGCTCAAGCACCACAAGAAGGGCAAGTCGCAAAAACTCCAACCCAAGTTGTAGCTCAAGTTTTGCCAACCTTAAAGTTTCTTCAAAATATTGGCATTGAGTCTACAACAATGAAGAGAAGTGCTAAAGCTGCAGAAGTTGCTAAGCACATACAAGAACTTGAGAGTGAACTAGTTGTTGAGAAGGAAGGAGCAGCAGAAGTTCGAGCTCAGATGGATGATCTGAAGAATCAAGTAGAGAGGAGGAGAGGGATGCAAGAAAGAAGGTGGAAGAAGAGACTGCTATGTTGAAGAACCAAATAAATGAGATGCCTGGTTTCTTTCGTTCTTTCTTTGCTGGCAACTCTGCACCATCTAATGCACCATAGTAAGTTTCAAAACTTTCTTAGATTAGTGTCATGACTGTCATTTTGATATGGACACAGACCTGTGACCGAAGCTATATATAGCCATGTATGTGATTTTGGAGTGACCATGGTAATCAACAACTGTATTTGGATTAGCATGTATCTTAGAACTTGGGTTAGTCATCTTATATGAGAATTGAGAAGCCTATGTGTGATTGGTCCTGTAATATTTTGTTCATGTGAACCTGTTGTCAAGGTATTCTGGCTATGAAATTATGGTCATTTGTTGGTTCTGTAATGAGGTTCTGACTTTGCTGGTGGAATGGATGTTATTTGAAACGCAAGATTTGTGTATTGCTTGTATTTGAAATGCATATATGAATGTTTTTTAAAAAAATTTATAAATTGTGTTGTTTGGCTGGCCCAATTAAAAGCTATTTGGATTGGCCCAAATAAGTATTTGGTAGGTCCTGATCCAAAAAAATCGTATGGGCCTAAACAACAGTAAAATTGGTCTAGAATCAATAGAATTCAGATCTGAGCCAAAAACAAGGTTCAAAACAGAAAATGGTTGGGCCAAAATTTAGTCACAATGAGGCCAGTATAAGGCTATTCCTATTCCTATGTAGGCTTTAGCAAGCCATGGTTTAGTTTTGTGACTTAAAACCTAATGTCATAAAATTTTATGACCTCGTCTACATACACTTCATCGGTTCAAACCTAATGAATACTTAACATATATACCTTAGATGGTTTAGTATGATCATATACTTCGTCTACATACACTTCATCGGGCCATATACGCTCTAAATCTAGAGATATACACATGAGAGTAATTATTACTACCGGGAGTAAAAAGGATATATATATATATATATATATATATATATATATATATAGAGAGAGAGAGAGAGAGAGAGAGAGAGAGACACACACACACATTTCAAGGTCTATGAGTTGAGCCCGTTTAACAAACGGATTAAGATAGGATTCTTTATTCTTCTTTCACTCTAGAATATAGTCCGTATATTTTACAATCTTGCAATGACGCCAATTTGATGATAAGGCTTTATGGCCATGAACACATGAAAAGATCTAGGGCTATAGTGGTTTGATTTTTCAATTTTGAATCAAATTCTAGACATACTTAACAACATATACTGACATGGAATCTGGAAAAGGATATTTACTATAATACGTGCGGCACTAGATCAGACAAGCGCTTAATCAAGAAACTGTCTCCAAACTGAATTGCCATAGCTTCTTGGCCAACTCAGCATCCAAAGCTTGCGAGCTCGGGCTAGCTATATTACAATTGGCGAAGTACTTTCCACTTAACCCCTTCACTTGAGGATGTGTTGCCACATAGCATGTTGTTGCAGCACCCTTAACAAAGATATTAAGAAATCAATAATCAAGGTCTGCATGTCCCGCCAATAGGGGCGGCGCTATAAAAAAATAAAAAAGGTTAAGCTAACCTGTTCTACGCTTCTGCACAGGACTCTTCCAATGATGTTAAAAAGAGCTGTAAAAAAATAGAGGTCATAATTAATTACATGTCGTCATAACCGGAGCTCCTTCTAAATGTTTTTGTTCGATCATGCTGAGGGCCAGCAATTGTTTTGAGATATTTTGATGGATCAGAGAGGATCTTTTTCCAAACATGAAATCGATCTTTAGACTTGAGAAAGTACCAGCAACTGCAGTCTTCTCCCTAAGAATGTTTGTCATGATGACACCAGGATGAACTGAATTGGATGAAATATTCACTCCTTCCTCCTGTTCATGAACATAGCTTCTTCTTGTCATTAGCCAACTCATGCATTATGTAACGACTTCCATTATTCAGTGTCAAAGAGTTGAGAACTTGAGATACCTTGAAGATTCGGGACAATTCATTAGAATGAAGAATGTTGGCAAGCTTCGATTGACAGTAAGCAGTGTAGTTGCTGAAACTATATAAGGTTCAAATACAACAGATTTTACTGGTGTTAACTATGCAGCATGGTATCCCAATTTTGCGAGAATTTTCAGATTGATCTCAGAATGGATTACCCGGAAGGGTCACGGATTTTTTCAAAACATATCCCTTTAGGGTGGGAAAACGCATGCCCTAAAGACGTGATATTGACGATCCGTCCCTCGATGCCTCTGTCCCTGCATGTGCTCTTCATGTTCTCCAACAGGAGGTTTGTTAGAAGAAAATGACCTGCATGCCGTTCAAGTCAAACAGTAATACAGTACCACGATTCTCATACATCATAATGTACAGAAAGGGACAGTCTTCTAGAGGTAGTTAAGGCCTTGTTTAGGTCCTGTTTGGTTGCTTTTGGTAAAATTTACCGTCCGTCACATCGAATGTTTGGACACATGCTTGGAGTACTAAATGTAGACTATTACGAAACTAAAAACACAGATAGAGAGTAATTTGCGAGACGAATCTTTTGAGCCTAATTAGTCTATGATTGGACACTAATTTTCAAATAAGATAAAAATTTAACACATCCAACCAAACACCCACTCTAAAAACCAAAAACTTTTCAAGATTTTCCGTCATATCGAATCTTACGGCACATGTATAGAGCATTAAATATAAATAAAAATAAAAACTAATTGCACAGTTTACATGTAAACCACAAGACAGATCTTTTAAGTCTAGTTACTCCATAAAATAAAAATAAAAGTACTACAATGTCAAAATCTAAAAACATTTTGGATCTAAACAAGGCCTAAACAAGATATGCTGCAAAACAAAATTGGTTCGAATAATTTGCGCTAATGACACACCAATGTGATTTGTTGCAAAATGCAGTTCCAGACCGTCGCAGGAAAGTGTGCAGTTCCTTGTCAGCACTCCAGCGTTGTTGCTGTCATCAAAAAGAACGTCAAGCCAACCTAGTTCACCCCGAAATTCAAAAAATTTTCAAGATTCCCCGTCACATCAAATTTTGTGGCACATGCATGAAGCACTAAATATAGAAGAAAACAAAAACTAATTGCATGGTTTGTCTGTAATTTACGAGACGAATCTTTTGAGCCTAGTTAGTTTATAATTGGACAATATTTGTCACAAACAAACGAAAATGCTACAGTACCAAAATCCAAAATCTTTTCGGAACTAAACAAGGCCCAAAAAGAACCTCCATAAATTAATTCTCAAGACTCAAAAAACACCATATTAATATGGGAAAATAAAATCAAAGTGCACATAAACATATTGATAAATTATCCATCGTTGTCTTATACTCCTTCCGTCTTATAACATAGTGTATTTTAATATTTTATGATAGATTAAGAGATATCATAGAGGATGCATGTGCCCTCATTTTATTTTCTAATAAAACGCTATCATCAATATGATTAGTGGTGATTGATTGATAAATGAAAAGTATTTAATGCAAAACTGGTTTATGTCTTCTAAAATATTTTATATTTGAGACCAAATTTTGAATACCAAAATATGCTATATTATAGGACGAAGAAAGTATATGTAAAAGGGCCCTGCTACGCTACCCTCCTTTACTTGTTATTAGGAGGACCAATGATTTTTCAGATTTTTAAAATTATTTAACTAGGCCCCTTTGGCAGCGGTCCTGCCGCTCCGCTCCCTGTGAGAATCAACGGGGGGCTACTCAGAGTGGGAATTCCTTCCACCACCCTGCCCAAACTGCACATCAAGTGGGAAGCAAAAAAAACGTTAATAAGGTCCATTTGGGATGGTTAATGTCCTAGTTTTTAAAACTCAAGTTTCGTAGGATGAAACTTATACCCTGTTGAGTGCCACTCAGGCCTAGCTCCATCGGCAGCTCCGACACTGAGCCGGGGGAGCCACACCAAGTGCGGACGTGAGGAGAAGCACTTCCGGGTCAAGAGCTAGAGCCATTTTAGGGCATAGGAAAAAGTCTACTATCCCCCAAACTATTAAGGGTGGACTACTTCATCCCCTGAACTATAAAACCGGATATTCTACCCTCTGAACTTTCAAAACCGGTCAAATAACCCCCTAGAGTGGTTTTGGATGTTGGTTTTGTCTTTTTCTTTTTTATTTATTTTCGCTAAATTTTTGAAAAATCATAATAAATTATAGAAAAATCATAAAATGAAAATTTCAATTTTGTTAGACTTCTGATGAGTAGATCTACACAGTGAATATATAATATGGTATACTTTAGTATAAAGTTTTTGTTGTAGCTTTAAATCTATATTTTTCTGTAATTAAATCGAATAATTGATATATGCAGTTCCTATGATCCAATTGTGGTGAAATTTTTATGGTGGGCTCATTATTGTATGCTTGAACTATGGTAAAAGTTTCATACCCAGTGGATCACGTATAACTTAGTTATCAATTTATTTAGCTTTATTCTTGTTAAATTTATGCTTTATTTATAACTAAGTTATACGTGATCCAATGAGTATGAAATTTTTACCATAGTTCAAGCATACAATAATGAGCCCACCATAGAACTTTTACCACGATTGGACCACAGGAACTGCATATATGAATTATTTAAATTAATTACAGAAAAACATAAATTTAAAGCTACAGCAAAACTTTTGTACTAAAGTATACCATATTATATATTCACTGTGTAGATCAACTCATCAGGAGTCCAACAAAATTAAAATTTTCATTTTATGATTTTTTTATGATTTATTATAATTTTTCAAAGTTTTAGCAATAATAAATAAAAAAAGAAAAAGACAAAACCACCCTTCAAAACCACTCGAGGGGGGTTATTTGACCGGTTTTGAACAGGGGTTTGAATATCCGGTTTCATAGTTCAGGGGGTGAAGTAGTCCACCTTAAATAGTTTGGAGGGTTATGTAGACTTTTTCCTTTAAGCATATGGACGTAGAGCCCCATTTTGGTGCTCCGATCTCTCAGCTCCGGTTCTCGATTTGCACACGTAGAACCGTGCCAAACATATTCTTATTTTATTCAATAAAACTTTTATTATCTCTTCAACTATACTATATCATATCAACTTATTATACGTCCATGAAAGTTCTATAAAATCCTCATTGAGAATAGCCCAAAGTCTAGATCCGACGGTGCAACATGTAAGAGTAATTAATATGTTTGAACGGTACCATAGCCGAAGAATTTACTTGGGCTACTTCGTTATTAGTACTACGTACGTGATATATGTCTGATTGATATAGTATAAATCTAAAGGAGTCAAGTAGTGCAAGACTATATGTATTTGTTCGTTCTTACATGAGAATATTGAGGTGCAGTTTCAAAGAGTCGAACTCGGAGGCGAATCTCCTTACGGAAGCTATAGAACTGAGGTCCAACTCCAGAACGTCGATTCTTGCGCCAGGGATCTTGGCCACGATGGCCGCCTTGGCATCGAGCCCGGCGGAGACGTTGCGGACGGCCATGACGACGTGCACACCGCGCAGCACCAGAACGCGTGCTGTCTCTAGCCCGATGCCGCTCGTCGCACCTGCATGCGAGGCTCAGGTAAGTGCTCAACACATGGCATTGTTTTGCCGTAAATGGCTAGCTCCGAACCGCCGGCCTGACCAGACCAAGGTTGCTCGGAGTTGATTCCGACGAGTCCTGGTGTGGTCGGCGTTGTTCCAACTTGCAAGTCCGGCCAGGCCCATTGTGGCCGCCGGTGAACACAAAGTCCGACCGCCCTGGGATAGGAGCGACCTTGGAAGTGAGGTAAGTATAAGTACCTGTGATGACGGCGACCAGACCATGGCCGTCAACGCTGGCAGTGACCTCCTCAGCCGTTGAGGCGCCGGAGAAGCCCGAGGGCCCTTTGCGGTAGAACCCCCACATCAAGCTGTATGTTCTTAGTCTCCGTGTGGGGTGTTACACGGGGGATGGCCAACATAAATAGTGGAGCAAGCACAGAACCTGACGATGACCATGCCCAGCGGTGAGCATAGGGAATTATTGTAGTCAGCATGCAGATACAGTCAGGCATCTACGATGTACGGGCTAATTAACCCTCGCAACAACACCACTGTGTGTGTGTGTTAATTACTGTATTTGGAATTATTGTAGGCACCCTCCATTCATTTATTGGAGTCATTCAATTATTGGTAGGATGATTCCGTTACATGGATGAAGGGAGTGCTTTAGAAGTACGGGCTAAGGACACTCCCAATGCTTCAACGAAACTAATATAGTTTCTATATGTATTAATTTTTATAGACACTATATAGAAACTACGGTCGTAGTGGATAGTTTCTATAGAATATTTTTTTATCCAATCCAATTCATTCTCTCACCATTCTTAGCCAATCATATCACTTCATGTCTTGGATTTTGTGTAGACATAGTTTGTAACTTAAACCCAGTTTCTATGATTTTTGCTCTCTCTCTTCAATAACTCTCTTGTCACATCAGCAAAATGCTTAGGTGGCACTATAATTAATGTCTATAAAAACCACGATAATTTCTGCATTGGAAGTGCCCTAATTAACCCTCGCAACGACACCACTGTGTGTGTTAATTACTGTGTTTGTACTATGAAAACCCCGACCAACAGGGACAGGGACAGGGAGATACCACTGCATGGGAAATTGCCCTTGTGCTATTTGGAAAGTGATAGGTGGCGTTTCTCCACGCATGAAATTTTGATGTTTGTTCGTTACTTCTTTTCTATGTTAACAGCACTAATCAATATAATATGTAGAACCTGTTTGAGCTTATTTGACAAACCTACCAACCATTTAATAGTATTTTTTTAGTTATTACTTTTTAGACAAACAAACATGCTCGTAGTCATGGCACTGTATCTTTTCTCTTGTCATTTAGAAATAGAATTCCTAGGATTTTGAGGGCCTTCTAACAAATTCGTCGCGATGGCCTCTATAGACCATAAAATCTTATACTTTGCTTGTCTAAAATTCATAGATAAAAGTATTATTCGTTGATTTATTGTGAGAGAAAAACCCTGCTAAATGGCTGGTATATTCGACAGATAAGCTCAAGCGAATGGGCCTAGACTAATTTTCTAAGAAAAACATAACTATATGAGTACAAAGTCCTAGACAAAAATTAAATAATGAAAAAAAATCTAGGACCTATACAATTTAGACATAAATTGATTCAGAACCAAAATTCACAAATCACAAAAAAGACACAAGGACAGAAGGTCGGCTTTGCCTCAGCTAGTCAGCTGTCTAGTCACTACCATCATCTAGAACACCGTCGTCTGGATTCTGAAACTCGAGCGTTGGAACGTTAGTGATCAGCACTAGTGATACTGATCATGTGGTGATAATCGGTGCTATGCTCCTGCGTCTTGCCATCTCACCAAGTGCCAAAGTGTGGATCGGAGAAGTCGTGATCACTATGTACCGTGTGCGGGGCTGTGGACATTGGCAGCTCGGCTCCTCGCCTCCAAGAAAGAAAGAGACCAAAAACTCTTTTTGCTGATGAGTTGTTGCATCTTCTCGTTAATTCTAAATCCTAATACACTATAGCTAAAGGGTATGAGATCTTATATATTTGGGCTTCGACCCTCATCCTACTTGGGTCCTTAGACGTCACACCTCTTGCCCACACCTTAGGGCCAGCACTGAACAGAATAAAACCTTTGTTTGGTTTTTTAGGTGGAACATTTTCACCTAGGTTTAAGTCCTCAATTGACCCAGATGCGCACAGATACTCGTATTTTGCTGGATTTTTATTTTAGGATTTAACGGTGAGCCTACATGATAGGCATCTACTTGTCCTATAATCTAGGGCCATAGCCAACTAATGTATCTAATCAATAACATGAACCTAGTCACTAACAGATATACGGTTTAACACCTCCTCTCAATCTCAGCCACTGATAAGGTTGAGATTGTCTCAGAATTTCTTTAACTTCACAACAGGAACAGGTGTAGGGTCGAGATGGCGGACTAGAGGGGGGTGAATAGTCCTTTCTAAAATTTATTACGCCGGCTTACCAAAACAAATGTGGAATTAAAGCCATCGGTCTAGCTAAGACTACACCCCTCTATCTAAGTTCTCTAGCACCTTGAAAAATCCTAAACAAGCAGGCAAGGTGCTACTTTAGCATGAGCTCATCTAACCAATTCTAGGAGCAAGGTCACACAAACCTATGCCACTAGTACTTTGCAAGACCGGGGAGCTCCTACACAACTAGTAAGCAAAAGCACAAAGCTCCTAAGCTCACTATCAATGCTCAATAACAAGGCAACCAATGCCAAATTAGAGAGCGCAAATTACTTAGCTACAACAAGGTTACAACAAACCAAATTAGTCACGCAAGGGAACTACTTCTAGCTACACAAGCAAGAAGGTAACTAGCAAGCTACACAAGCTAACATTAATTACCAGAGCAACTACACAAGCACAAGTATATGAATATGGGGTTAGGGACTTGCAAACCAACGGGAAGAACAATGTTGACACGATAATTTTTTTCTCGAGGTTCACTTGGTTGCCACCAAGCTACGTCCCTGTTGAGACAAGCTCCAAGGTCGCCACCGGTCCTCTTGCTAGTGGTGACCCGCAAGTCACACTCTCCCATGTGGAGTGCTTACCACAAGCTCTAGCACTTGACCCGGCCGGACCACTTGTCGCTCTTCACGTCTCGCTCAACTAGAGTTGCTCTTCGCGATCCCCACGGGGTGAGCACCATACCCCTCATAATCTCTTCTCCAGAGCACCACACAATCTCCTTGCGTGCTTCCACGGAGTCACAAGCCACCAAGCCATCTAGGAGGTGGCAACCTCCAAGAGTAACAAGCACCACCGGCTTGCAACACGAACATCTAGTGCCACTCGATGCAATCTCTCAATGCAACGCACTAGAATCGCTCACTCACACAATCGGATGATCACTATCAAGCATATGTGAGTTAGAGGCTTTACTAGCACTCCCCAAGCATGGACACTAAGTCCCAAGGGTGCTCAGCATCAGCCAAGGCCGGCCACCACTTCTATTTATAGCCCCAAGGGCTAAACTAGTCGTTGCCCCTTCACTGGGCAAAAGTCGGGGGCACCGGACTCACTGCATGGAGCCACCGGACGCTGGAACAGTGCGTCCGGTGCTCTAGAAACAGCCACGTATCACTAGTCGTTTGAACTCGACCGTTGCCGCCAACGGCTATAATGTGCGCGCCTGCACCAGCCACACCGGACGCTCTGCTGCTTCACACCGGACGCGTCCGGTGCACACCGGACCCGTGCGCAGAGAGCACCGCAAACTCGTTGGGTCACCGGATGTGAGCCACCGGACGTATCCTGAGCGTTCGGTGCTCTTTTGTCACAAACACTCACTGACATCAAACACCACCGGACGCATGAACAATGTCCTGTCCGCGTCTAGTGCCAGCGTCCGGTGCGCACTCTACGCCTGCGCCAGCAGCTGACAGTGCACCGGACGCTCTGGTCCAGCGTCCGGTGCAACCAACACCAGCGCACTCCCGTGACTTCTTCAAACTTCCCATCGGCGCAATATGAAATAAGCACTTCATTTTCTCAAAAGCGCCGAATCCTGCCTCGCAACCTCGGCGGGAGGGAGAGAGGAACCCAAACCCCTCTCTACCCTAGGAACTCCACCTCCTTTGTAAAGTGTGCCAACACCAACTAGTGTACACCACCATGTGCAAGTGTGTTAGCTTTTCACAAACATTTTCTCAAAGGAGTTAGCCTCTCAACTTGCCACGCCACTCGATCCTAACACATATGCAAAGTTAGATCGCTCAAGTGGCACTAGTGACCAATATGCAAACAAGTTTGCCCCTCTTGATAGTACGACCATCTATCCTAAATCCGGTCATAAACTTCTCTACACACTTATGACCGGTGAAATGGAAATGCCCTAGGTTATACCTTTGCCTTGCGCTTTCCATTCCATCTCCTCCAATGTTGATGCAACACATGCACCAACCAATCACCAAATGATATGATCCACTTCATATCATCACGTGACCGTATTGGTTCATCGATCTTGACCTCACTTGCTCTTCACCGTTGCCTCGGTCCATTGGCACCAAGTCTTGCTTAAGCTTCACCGTCACACGCGGTCCCTTGCTTCAAAGCCTCCGACTTGCCCTTCACTCTTGCAACCGGTCCATCAAGCCAAGCCTCATCTTGATCTTCTCCACCTTGGTCACATGACTCCATGTCATGTCTCATATGCAATGAGCTCCTTCATCATCACATAATCACATGTGTACTAATCTCCTGTGTATCTCACATAAACACTATTGGTCCACCTAAGTTGTCACTCAATTACCAAAACCAAACAAGGACCTTTCAATAGGCTTGGTGAATCTATCAGTGACTTGATCACCTGAGTTAATGAATCTAATATCCAATAATTTTTGTGCTACTCTCTCTCTCTCTTCTGATAAAATGAAAATTAATTTCTATGTGTTTTGTCCTTGCATGAAAGATTGGATTTGCCGAGAGATATTTAGCAACTAGATCGTCACACCACAACTGTGCCATGGTTGGATGTTGAACATGAAGTTCATTCAATAATTCCTGAACCCAAATTATTTATGCAGTTGCATTTGCCAAATCCTTTTATTTAGCTTCTGTGCTTGACCCTGGCATAGTCGGTTGCTTCCTAGCAGTCCATGGGATGAGATTACTGCCAAGAAACACTACAAAAACCACTTGTTAATCTTCTATCATCAACACAGCCTACCCAATCAGCATCCAAGAAAGCACTAACTAGCATACTTCTTGAAGGTCCAATTTTTATCCCAAGACTAATGGTGCCTTGTACATACCTCATGTTTTGTTTTACAGCACTCCAATGTATTGATGTTGGGACGTGCAAAAGCTAACATACTTTATTCGCTGCAAAAGAGATGTCAGGTCTAGTAAGTGTCAGGTATTGTAAAGCTCCAACCAAGCTTCAGTATCGAGACAAATCTTTAGGACCAAGCTTAGTTCCTCCTTCTATATTGAGCCTTTTGGTGCTAGGTAAAGGTGTATCAACCGGCTTACACCTATTCATTCTAGACCATGAGAGAATATCAGATTCATATCATTCTTGAGATAGAACCAAACCAGCATGCTTCTTCTTGACTTTTATACTCAAAAAATAATGAAGATCTCCTAAATCTTTAAGTGCAAAATCATGTTGTAGATCATGGAGTAGTGCATTAGTGACTTCCTATGAAGAACTTGCAACAATATATCATCCATATAGACTAACACAATTAGGACATCACCCCTTTTGTTATAGTAAACAAAGAAGTATCAGCTTGGATGGAGTAAAACCCAATGCTTCTAGCTTTCCACACAATTTAGCATACCATGCACGTGGATCTTGCTTTAATCCATATAAAGCCTTATCTAGCTTGCACACATAATTGGGGCATGACTTGTCAACGTAGCCTCGCAGTTGGCGCATATAGACGTCTTCTTCTAATATTCCATGCAAAAAGGCATTTTGGACATTGAGTTGACAAAGACCAACCTCTAGAGAATGTAATAGTTAGAACAAGTCGTATAGTCGCTGCATTGACCATAGGATTAAATGTATCCACGTAGTCAAAATCATACCTCTGCTTGAATCCTTTGGCAACGAGATGTGCTTTAAAGCGATCAATTGATCCATTTGCCTTTCTTTTCATCTTATAGACCTGTTTGCAGCTGATGACATTTTTCCTTTTTAGAGGAGCAACTAGATGCCAAATTATGTTGCCAATCAGTGCTTGATTCTCCACATCCATCGCTAAAACCCAATTTGGGTCATGAAATGCATCACCAATGGTAGTAGGCTCCTCTGTTGAAGACTGAGAGTGCATACACCAATGAATAGTGCCATTAGTGAATTGTTTTGGTTTTCTAATACCTTGCTGGAGGTGAGTTGCATGCTGATGCAAAGGCAATGAAGAAGTTCCCATACATCTAGGAGCATCAGATGACACCGCACCAGATCTAGACCAAGCCACACTAGATTTAGTCCCCAAATCCACATCAAGAGCAGCATCGATGGAGGTTGTTAGTGTGTCTCCTTGTGGATCTCCACGTGCATCTGTAGGCGTGTCATTAGAGTGGAGCAATCCGAAGGCAGCCGCAGAAGATCCTGAGCCCTAGACCTAATCCCACTCCCACCTGAGATTGATGCAAGAATCATTGTGACAACGGCATGGATCACAGGGTTGATGTCAATGAAATATAGTCAGCAGTCTACTTAGCGATATGCCCAAGGTAGTAGATTATCGGTAGATAGGTACGTAAGCTATGAACTAGATGGTGATGTAAGACAAACACAATGATTTATCCAAGTTCGGCCGCTACGAGAGCGTAATACCTACAAGTTGTGTTAGATTGTATTATATTGTATGATGAGATGTGATCTATATGACCTGTCCTCTAGGGGAGCTCTACCCCTTCTTATATACTATGAAGGGATGGAGTTACAAGTAAAGTATCCTACTTGGTATAATATCTTCTTGTAGCCTTACGGTGAACGCTGACCAACATCATGTCTTCATCTTGTGGGTCAGGCCACCTCCGATGGTGTGGACCATGTCGAGCCATGAGGGTATATGGGTTTATACCCCCACAGCTAGTCCCCGAGCTCCATGAATTGTGATGCGATATACCATCTTGAGCTTCTTTGACTAATGAGGCTTGAGTTCTTGACGTCTCCGACCAACAGGAAAGTTGCCCGAGTAGTTGTGACAGTATTCCAGCTAGCTCAGAAAACAGTCGACCACCATTAACACCAAAGAAGTAGGTTGTCTGTTGACGGTAGATAACTCCTAATTTTAATCATCAACTAAACATGAAAATGGACCTATATGGAAATACCTAGTAGATATAGGGTTATCACTAACAGAATTTCATGAGTTTTGGTGAATATTTGTTTTTGCAGGGTGTCAGCTGAAAACAACCAAAGATGGCCCACATGTCAGGTTTACATAGAGAGAATACTGGGAACGTCAACTTTTCTGTAATCTAGAAGGTTCGAGGAG
Source organism: Sorghum bicolor (assembly GCF_000003195.3). Lineage (NCBI taxonomy): Eukaryota > Viridiplantae > Streptophyta > Magnoliopsida > Poales > Poaceae > Sorghum > Sorghum bicolor. Next base: position 59,195,732 of record NC_012870.2, on the reverse strand, counting down.
GCTCTAGATCAAACGGGAGGCAAAACGGGCATGAGTGCCGGGCAGCGCACGGAACCCTTGGGCGCCCGCCCGAAGATTTCAGCCAATTAGGGAGAACCTCGCGGATCCTGCCTCCACTGACTTTGTGGAGTAATCTTGAGCGAACGTTTAAATCGGTTTGATCCAAGAGCTGTGGTGCTTCCTAGGGGGCTATAAATACAACCCTGACCCCCCTAGAGGTATCTCCTTCATCTTCTTCATTAGCTACATCTAGAGCAAAAACTAGGGTTTCATCAAGTAGAGAAGTAGAGGTCCCTCTAGTTCATCTTGTTCTAGTTCTAGTTCATCTAGTTCTAGTCCTAGTTCATCTAGTTCTAGTTCTAGTTGTCTAGTTGTATCTAGATTAGAGGGAGAGAGAAGAGGAGAGAGCCAAGGAGGAGCCGGGTCTATCGGATCTTCCTCAACATTGTATTTTTGCAGCAACCAGTTCGTCTTTGGTTAATCTCCTAGTACTTCAATTCTATAATTCCTAAGTTCTTATTTAACTTTCATATTTACTTTTAAGTTATTTATTGGATTCCTGCTTGTATCAAGTGCTCTAGTTCTTTGATACGCTAGAGTAGTAATTAGGTTAAGCGTGGTGCTTAGTCTTGTAATTACCTAGAGTAGCACCCAATCTGGCGTATTGTTGTGGTAGCCCTAGGATCGTGACAGTCCTAACGGCCGACGTATTCCACCACGTTCAGATTAGTGTTGTAGGACTGTAGTCAAAGCTTCCTAGCTCTATCTCATCTCTTTATGTGGTAAGTGTTCTAATGTCTCAAGATAAGTAACCTTAGAGTAAATCCTGATTCCTAGATCAACCTATAGAACTATTAGGAAAATTTCTCTGTACCCTATAAAATTATATATAGTAATAGATGGGCATTCTAAAACTCAACTAGTACACTTCACGTTCCCCGTGCAAAATTGATACCTTGGAATACTCCTGGGTGAAAGCTATATCGGTATCCGTGCGTTTACGGATTTTTTTGTGTGCGTTTAAAATACCCAACACTGTCCAAACAATGCATGGTGCTCTTGAGAAAAAAGAAAAAGATATATTTTTTGGTGAAGTGTGCCCACTTTATTTTCTAAGATAAAAAGAAATGGTAACATGTACATGTGTGATTTTAATCACTAGAAGCGTAGGATTCAAAAAAAGCACGCACAATCACTGTAAAGTGAAGTGTGCCCACTTAGTCTCCAAGCCTGGTAGTAGATGACATAGGCACATGGTGCCATGGTCTAAAGAGAAAGAATCCTCAACATGGTTGAGAAATTCAATCATTGTATGAGCGATATAAGATACACCGGCTGGTGCATCGTACCGATATAGTCCCCGAGCTTGCTGAAAGACAAAGTATAAGCCTTATAGCAAGGTCTTAAAAATAAAATGTGACCCTTAGTTGTATATGAGTCCAATTCATATCTAAACGAGGAGAGCAGTCCCCGAGCTTTGGTCAGAGAGTGGTCGGGGCAGTTGAAAGCCCTAGTTTGGTTTTGGATAATTGATGAAACCCTAGTACTAGCCTCTATACTAAGTGTGTGTAGACTTAATGAGGTTGGTACATGCCAAGTGATGGAGCATGTGATGATGGTGATGACCATAAGATGATCAAGTGCTCAACTTGGAAAAAAAGAAAGAGAAAAACAAAACCCTATGGAGATCAAGGCAAAGGTATTGCTTAGGGTTTTGGTTTTGGTGATCAAGACACCATAGAGGGTGATCACATTTAGGATAGATAGCCGTACTATAAAGAGGGGAATTCCTTGGCTAAGAGGTTATCAAGTGCCACTAGGTGTCATTGTTCATGTGCATGCATTTAGAACCTAGTGAGCTAACTGAACTCCTTCAAAAAAAATGATTGTGAAAATGCTAACACACGTGCACATGTTGGTTTACACATTGTGGTGCTGGCACACTTTGAGAAGGAGGTGGAGTTTGAATGGTAGAGAGGGTTTGGGCGGGATTCGGCGCTTTTGAAAAAATGAAATGCATATTTTCTATTGCGCTGGTGGGAAGTTTGGAGAAGTCGCAGGAGTGTTTCTCGCTAAGAAACATTCACCAGACGCAGTGCACAGAGGCACCGGACGCGTCTGGTGCTATGTCGGTGTCTGACTAGAGAGTGCAGAGCACACCGGACGCCCCGCACCAGACACAGGAGATCTTAGGGTCGGTGCGCTAGACTGCATAGTTTTCTGACAAGGCACCGGACGCACCGGAGTGAGTCCGGTGCTCCGCATCCGATGTGCGAACCAATTGCGAACCTCCCTGCATATGAGACTGGTGAGCACCGGACGAGTCCGGTGCTCAGCGTCCGGTGACCCCGTGCATTTGCAGACCTCTCTGCGCACGTGACCGGTGTGCACCGGATGTGTTCGGTACCCACTTGAGCGCGTCCGGTGGTTCATATTTGACTGTTAGGGATCAACGCGCGTGGTTCAAGCAGTGGACACGTGGCTCTGTTCCAAGCACCGGACGCATAGGTTGAGCGTCCGGTGGTCACTGGTTGTGCGTCCAGTGGCCTCGTGTTTTGTCCGAAAGAGCCAATGACTCTATTTGTTTGAGGGGCTTATAAATACGTGTTGGCCGGCTTGGGGCTCACTCTCTTGGCATTCTAGCATACTTGAGATCCTTGTGAGCCTAAGCAAACACCTCCCACTCATCTCTTTCATAGATTAACCATCTTTGTGAGATTGGGAGTGATTTTAAGTGCATTTGCTTGAGTGATTGCATCTAGTGGCACTTGGGGATCATTTGGCTGCGGTTTTCTTGTTACTCTTGGTGGTTGCCGCCACCTAGACGGCTTGAAGCAGCGGAGGAGTATTGGCATGAGATGGTGATTGTTCGTGGCCATCTCCCGGTGATTGTGAGGGGTTTTGTACCTTCCCTGGCGGAGAGCCAAAAGGTAACTCTAGTAAAGTACTCGTGTCATTGAGCTACCTCACTTGTGGATAGGTTCTTGCGGTGTCCTAGTGAGGACGAGGTTCATGCTACACCTCTTAGCCACCGAACCACCAAGTGTTGGTCGACGCAACGGGGACGTAGCGTGCCGGCAAGCACGTGAACCTCGGGAGAAAAATCGGTGTCTCAATTGTGATTGATTGGCATTCTCTGGGTGCTTATTTGTTTATATATTGGTGATTGGTTTATCCCCTACACGGCGGTATAAATATCTCTCCCTCTCCATTTACTTATTGCAAAATAGTATAACTAGTTTAGTTGCTAGTCTTGCTTTGTGTAGTCAAGCTCACTAGTGTAACTTGTAGAGACTTAGTTTTTGTGTGCCTAGTGATTATAGCAACTAGAATTGTTGGATAGGGGCTTGCAAACACCCCATTAGAGCTAGAGCAAAAAGCTTTGATTTGTTATTTACTAACCTCTTGCTCTAATGAGTTTGTAGAATTTTTAAATAGGCTATTCACCCCCCTCTAGCCATATTAGGACCTTTCAGCAATCCCCGAGCACAGCGTAGGGAGTGGTCCACGAGTCCCCGAGCATGGTTGGAAATGTAAACGTGCTTGGTGGTCGAGGAAGTCCCCGAGTATGCACAAGTAGTGGTCGAGAGAATCTCCAAACACCAAACATATGCAGTTCCAATGAGGCTTAAGTCCTTGTTGTCTTCGACCAGCAGAAACGTTACCCGACCAGTTACAGCAGTGTTTCGATAAGTTCAGACGTTAACCAAGCTCTTGAAAAATAAATATGGAGAATATGTAGTACAAATAAACTCTGAAGAAAAAAATCAACACTAGTATAATATGCGGTCGTAACTTTAAGTAAAAACTTTGCTTTTAACTTTTTTGTTATGCTAAAGTTAGCACGAATAGTTAATTCATCTTAGAGTTTCACTAGCTCTGGTCTGACCAACAATCTGGAGTGTAAGGCGCAGAGTCCAGGCACATGTAGGATTGCCAACTTTGCCAGAGAGCTACTGCCGACCACTCAGAACACGGAGGGCGGATCTCGTGCATGTGAAGGGAGGAGTCAGAGACAGTGTCGGCTCTAGAAAACTCAAGTAGGAGAAAAAACTGGTTGCTAACCATTAAGCAAAAAGTTGTTTAAAGAATAATCATATCAAGGACATTATGGAGAAACATCATGCCAAAACCTGTATCAAATATAAATATTGGATGTGTACTTATCTTTGGATAAAAATTTGGTCATCAACGATGAAATTGTCTAACCCTGCTCGACAGATTGATTCTAGATCTGATCTACTAGAGCTAGGGTTTCGAAAAGCTTGTGGACAACTTGATCGATAGCCTCGAGCAGATCGGTGTTGCCGATCTGCCTCCCTTCATAGTGGGAAAGCGGACGACATGTTGTCAGCATGGTCGGAGATGTTGTTGGAGTAGTCGGAGCCATAGCCAGTATGGTCGTAGCCGTAGCCGATGCTGGTGAAGAAGTGATTGACGCAGATTGGATCTGTACCTCTACAATGGTTGTTGATATTTGGGAACGCAATAAGGAATTGATCCGCAAGCGCACGGATATCGGTGAGCACTTCACATGGGAAGTTATCCAGAGTATCGTATTTATTTTTTACCACTAGGAGAAAGAGTGCATCTGACTAACCGGTCTATTACTACTAACCTTTAGGCACAAAGAATGTCTTTCGATATGAGTGATAAATAGAGAAGACTGCAACCGTAGTCTCCTTCTAACCTTGGTAAGGATGATCGACTGTTCTAATGGGGAGGCTAACGGAATCTAGACAACACAAAGGATGTTCGACCCGCACCTATAAACCCTATCCTTCCTGCTAACGAGATGTGATCTACAAAGGTAGCTCGGAATTGTCACGTTCCTCACTACTACCACGGTCCAGCTAGTCAGGGAATATCTATGAGTACCCCAGCCTAAACACCACGTTTATGCCAGCAATGATTACTCTAAACTCTACGCGAAGAGATTAAAGTAAACTCATAAACCATAAGAACAATAAAACAAGAACTTACTAGAATTTAGAAGTCGAATTACTGAAGAATCCTAGGAGCAAGCTTCGGGTTAGGAGAACTTGATCCCGCAGGTATAAGCTTGGAGTAGACACCGACAGGCCGGGCTTCCTCCACTCTACACCTCCACTCTATCTCTCTCAATCTAGTAGAAACTAGAAGATCTATTTCTACCTTACATTGATTGCTAAGCCTAAAAAGAAATATTAATTAGAGAAGAGGTTTTCCTTCGAGGGCACCCCTCAGTCTCTATGATAATTTCTTCATGTCTTCTCCAGGGCTAGGGAGGCCTTGCTTATATAGTCCTCCCCTTCTATGCGTTTTTGGGTCGATAGGCGAGGTGGTACTATGTTTTTCTTGATCCAATAGGTCGGTGGAATATCCCGAGCGAAGAGAGTCTTGATCTGGCTCCAGAGGGGGGCGGGCGCCCAGGCTACCAGGGCGGGCGCCCTGGGCCTGGCCCCGTTTCGCCTCCGCTTCGGTCTCGTGGCTTCTGGAGTCTTCTAGATGATGTAAAATCGTGCGGTGCCTTGATATCTCTATGTAATCCTGACATGTGGGCCTTTCTTCCTTATTTCCTGATAACCCCCTGCAGAAACAGATAAACAACAAAACTCGTGGAATTCTGTCAGATCAAACCCTAATTCTAGGTGTTGGTTGCGTATGGGTCCATTCTCTTGTTTATTTGATAATTAAAATTGATACTTAAGAACCGTCAACAAATACCCCCATACTTAGGCTTTTACTCGTCCTCGAGAAAAGGATGGTTAAGAATAATATCTGGGGTAAACATTTAAAAACATTCTTTATATTTGCAGGGTGTTAAAAATCCACTGTGTACCATAGTCAGGAAGTATATGGTTAAGAGTAAAGATCCTTTCTTCTCAATCCTGTCACTTGGAGTTTTTGTATATTTTTGAAAGAAAGTTAGCATACCTTTTTATCCTCATAGGTTCTCTCAGATCACTCATTATCTTTTATATATATCTCATTGAGGCTGTTTTATTTTGCTAAAATTCTCAAGCATACTTACTTTGCATTTATTGTCTGATCAAAACGGGATCCGAGGAAGGAATGTCATACTCTTAGATCAAAGACTTTGGAAGTTAAAATCTTTGTCAACTCTTGCTGGCATATTGCTTATTAGAGGGACCATGGGCTATCATTTTTTTTCTCTCTTTTTTTTAAGTGGATACCGAGGTACCCCTAATTCTACTGCCGGACACTTGTCCATTTTTTCTGCGAGGTTGTCGAGCACTTGCTCCTTTTTATTTCCTCGAAATTATCTTTATTTTTGCATAGCCCATGCCTCTAATGCAATAATACTTCGGAAGAGTGAATCTTACTGAAATAAATGTCTTGATCTTAGGAGCATGATAAATCTCTCAACAAGGGTCTAACTCATTTTGAACAAACTCAATACAGAGCAGATAGCTTTTATAATCATAATTAATATTTTCAATTTTATCAGGCATATAAAACACGGAGGATGGTAGCTAGAGTTTTGAATATTTTGAAATAAATTCTCCAAGCAACTATGATATCAAGAATAAGAAACTCATACTCTACCATCACATATTCCATATTGACTTAAGTAACACAGGGTTTTAAAATGATTTTATAATAGTTGCAAGTTTTCAGAAAATATCTCAGAGTGAGATTAATCATGATTAAATATTTTAATCTTTTTATTTTATCATGTCGGAAACAGTAATCTGCATAAATCAAAATATATGTATGTGTAAAGTAAAGTGCGCAAAGTGTGTACCTGAATTGTGGAGTAGTGTAGTCGGAGTGTGTTTGGCATGTTGAGGGGTCTCCCCCATACTTGTTTTCTACTTTCTTGCACAAAAATAAAGTAGAGACACACTAGACATAATAATAATAATAATGCTCTTTATTAATCTTGAGGCATTTATTACAAAAGACTAGTAGCAAATTGATAGTAAACCTAAATCGAATTTTAAAGATAGATAACTAAGATGCATTGCCTCAAGGTCTAATCTAGATAACTTAGCGGCGCTCTAATTCTTTGATCTTCTTGTTGGCACTGGCAAGATCTTGCCTAAGGCCTAGTATAATGGTGTTGTGGTTAGAGAGCTGCCTAGTGAGGGAATTAATCGAGGACTGGAGGTCTATGATAACTCTATCTAGCCTGCGAACTTCCTCATCAATATCCATTATAGTCTTGCGACGCTTGGGAGGTGTCTCAAAAGCATTGAGAGAGTGCTTCGAGGCTGCCTTTGGAGGGATGAAACGGACTTTGGCTGCTCTAATCCCTTCAAAGTAAGGTCTTTCCTCCTCTGTAGTGTAGCGAACGCTGTTGATCTCGCCGCTCCGGTTGGTCTTGACTCCAACGACCCTCTCATTGGGTCTAGGTGGAAGGATCCTTGTGCCGGTTGGCACCTTGATAATAGTCTTCGTCTTGGATGATGATCCTTTAAGGAGTAGGGGTTGTGGTGGTGCGGTGAGAACTGGTTGAGCACGGTAAGATTGGGCGGAGCTGCGTTGGCATAATGGCATGGCTTCTAGCTGACGCTCTGTGTTGGCCGGGACGAGAGCACGGGCATCGGGGTCTTCTACGGGCTCCATGTTGAGGTTGAAGGGGACGACTTCCCAATCATCGTGGTACTTCTCGGCCATTGGAACAGTAAGTAAGGAACTAATAAAACTTTAATTGAAGGAGAGCTAATCAAGCTCTAATTGAAGGAGAGCTAATCAAGCTCTAATTGAAGGAGAGAAAGCTTGGTGGCTTGATGTTTGAAAACTGAGGTCAGGGGTCTGTTTATATAGGGGTCAAAAGGGTGCCTCTATGGGTTGTTCGGGTTGCTCCCGTTGATGTGCGTGCTAAACTTTCCATCGGAGGGATTTTTCGGATCACCCTAAGTGCATTTTCCATAACAGAGAAAGTTGGGACCGAGGGGGAACAGGGGCTGGGCGCCCGCCCACTTGACCTGGGCGCCCGCCCTCTTTCTGGCCCCTCTGTGGGCCCACTTCTCCGAGCGCGTTTCTAGATGCAAAATTATTTAGAAAAATATATATATGACCCAAAACCATCAGACCAAAAGTGTCGGGCTCTAATTCTCCATGGGAAGGTAGAAATGGATTACGTCTATTTCTTCAAATTCCTCATTGGGCTCTAAAAATAATTTAAGACGTTGACCATTTACCTTGAATAACGTACCTTCGCTAGTTTGAAGTGTGATAGCTCCGTGGGATGATGAATTGATTACCTTGAATGGTCCTTCCCATTTGCTCCGGAGTTTTCCATGCCCGAAAAGCTTCACCCTGGAATTAAAAAGTAATACCTTATCTTCGGGTGTGAACTCCTTCTTCTTGATTCTCTTGTCATGCCACCTCTTGACTCTTTCTTTGTAGATCTTTGAATTGTGATATGCCTTCTCTCGCCATTCTTCCAATTCTGATAGTTGCATTCTTCTATAATCTCCAGCAATATCTAGGTCCATATTCTATTTCTTTATGGCCCAGTGTGCTTTGAACTCTAGTTCAACAGGTAGATGGCAAGTCTTCCCGTATACCAATTGGTATGGAGACATTCCAATTGGGGTCTTGTATGCTGTCCGGTATGCCCAGAGTGCATTGGGTAACTTGTCTTTCCATGCCGTTCCCATTTCATTTACTGTCTTCTGAAGAATATTCTTGATTTGTTTGTTGGAAGTCTCTGCTTGGCCACTTGTCTGAGGATGATAGGGGGTAGCGACGTTGTGACGAATTCCATGTCTTGATAGATAGTGCTTGAAGCGTTTGTCGATGAAGTGTGCTCCTCCATCACTTATCACTACTCTGGGGACTCCAAATCTTGGAAATATAATTTCTTCGAACATCCTCTTTGAACTGACGTTGTCGGCATGCTTGCAAGGTAATGCCTCTACCCACTTGGAGACATAGTCCACTGCCACCAAGATGTACTCGCACTTCTTTGATGGAGGAAATGGACCCATGTAGTCTATTCCCCAGACATCAAAGAGCTCAATCTGAAGGTTGTTGGTGAGTGGCATTGCATTCCTTGTATTTATGTTTTCGTGTCTTTGACATGGCCCACATCTTCTGATATATTGCTTCGTGTCTTCATACATTGTAGGCCAGTAGAATCCACACTGCCAGATCTTTGAATGTGTACGGAATGCTCCATAGTGACCTCCATATGGTGATGAATGACATCTGTCAATGATCTTCCATCCTTCCTCAGTGGTCACACATCTCCTGAGTAAGCCGTCAGAGCATACTCGGAAGAGGTATGGCTCATCCCATATATGTGAACGACTTTCTTGAATAAGCTTCTTCTTGTTTGCTCCTGGTGGTACATACCCTGAAACCATAAAATTAACAATATCTGCATACCAGGGGTCAGACCTGTTAATCCCGTAGAGCATGTCGTCCCGGAGTGAATCATTGATGGGGGTTTCCTGTGGACTCTTAAAATACATTCTAGACAAGTGATCAGCGACAGAATTTTCTACTCCTTTTTTATCTTTTATTTCTAAGTCAAATTCTTAGAGTAATAAGATCCATCTAATCAGGCGAGGTTTAGCATCTTTTTTAGTGAGCAAATATTTTAATGCAGCATGATCAGTGTAAACAATTATTTTAGCTCCAACTAAATAAGATCTAAATTTATCTATGGCAAAGACAATAGCCAGAAGCTCTTTTTCAGTGGTTGCATAGTTAAGTTGAGCTCCTGTCAAAGTTTTACTGGCATAAGCAATTGCATGATGCTTCTTATTTTTAGTTTGTCCTAATACTGCCCCCACAGCATAATCACTAGCATCACACATAATTTCAAAAGGCAACGACCAATCAGGGGGTTGAATGATTGGTGCAGAGATGAGTGCTTTCTTTAATAAATTGAAAGATGTTAGACATGCATCATCAAATTCGAAAAGAGCATCCTTGGCTAGCAAAAGAGTAAGTGGTCTAGCAATAAATGAAAAATCTTTTATGAATCGACGATAAAAACCAGCATGGCCAAGAAAGCTTCGAATTCCTTTTATGTTCACAGGTGGAGGTAGTTGTTCAATTACTTCAATTTTAGCTTTATCTACCTCAATACCTCTTTCAGACACTAAGTGTCCCAGCACTATTCCTTCTCTAACCATAAAATGACATTTTCCCAATTAAGGATTAAGTGCTTTTCTTCACATCTTTGCAAAACCTTATCTAAGTTTTCAAGACAACTATTAAAAGTTTTTCCATAAACAGAGAAATCATCCATGAAAACTTCCATAATCTCTTCAATCATATCAGAAAATATAGACATCATGCATCTTTGAAAAGAAGCTGGTGCATTACATAACCCAAAAGACATTCTACGATAAGTACAAGTTCCATATGGGCATGTAAAAGTGGTTTTGCTTTGATCATCAGGATGGATCGGGATCTGATGATACCCTGAATATCCATCTAAGAAACAGAAGAACGAATGGTTTGCTAACCGCTCTAGCATCTCATCTATAAAAGGTAAAGGAAAGTGATCCTTTCTCGTGGCTTTGTTTAGTTTTCTATAGTCTATGCACATCCGCCATCCTGTGACGGTGCGTTGCGGAATTAGCTCGTTCTTTTCATTCATAATAACTGTCATGCCTCCCTTTTTAGGCACAACTTGTATTGGGCTCACCCACTCACTATGCGGCACAGGATATATAATCCCTGCATGCAGCAACTTTATAACTTCCTTTTTAACTACCTCTCTCATAGTGTTGTTAAGTCTACGTTGGGGTTCTCGAGAGGGTGTAACAGAAGGATCTGTTGGAATACGATGGGTACAAATCATAGGACTGATTCCTGTAAGATCTTGAAGTGAGTAGCCAAAAACCGAGTGATGTTTCTCAAGAATGGTCATTAATCGCAGAGTTTGATCCTGAGTGAGTTTATCGCTAATGATCACAGGGAACTCTGGATTATTGTTTAGGAAAGCATAGGTAAGACCGGGTGGTAAAGTTTTAAGCTCTATGGGAGGTCTAGGTGTTTCTGCAAACTCATCTAAGGGTTCCGGCTCGAAAGGTTCGTCTTCTTCTTCTGTGAAGAAAGGAGTTTCGTCTTCTAAGTCTGGTTTATCTAAAAGCTCTAGAGATGCAGCCTTTACCTCCTCCATAGGATCAGGCAAAAGATATGACTCGGCCTTATTATTTAAGGAGTGTGAAATTGTTATTGGGATTTTAAAGGCTTTTCCAAAAGAAATGTGTAGCTTTCCAGTATGACCTTCATAAAGGAGTCTTCTAAAAGGTTGTCCTATCAACAGGTCGAAGTCCCATGTATCAAAGATATAGAAGTTCAAATGAACCATGGAGCCTTCTACCGTAAGAGGTAGGACATTAATAATTCCAAGACTGGGGACTAATCGTCCTGAAGATTCCTTTATGACCTTTGTTGTGGGGGTTAAGACAAGATTTTTAAATAGTTTAAGTGCAAAGGATTCAGACATAATGTTGATCCCCACAACAGGATTATAAAGAGCATTAAATCGATCAGAATCATAAGCACAGTGTATAGTTATAGAGGGTGTGTCCAAACGGATCACATCAGAGGAAAGCTCTGATTCCTCCAACCATTCACTACTCATTACTGAGATAAGCTCTCTCAATTGATATTCACTTGGCAAATAAATGCTAAACTGACCGTTTTGGGGTTTGTCAATAGAATGGTAGTTTGAAATATTTCCAAAATCGGCAAAAAGATCGGATTCTATATCCAGCATGAAGTCCGGTGGTGAAATTTCTTCCTCTTGTGGCTCAAAACTTGGGATAGCTAAAGTAGATGAAGAATTTGGCAGAGTGTCTACTTCGGCTTCGTAGGTTTCATCATGAAGGGTATTATCCATCTCAGCTTCTAGGATTCTATCTAGGATCACTCTAGCTTCATCAGCAGGGATGCGAAAGAAAGAACCTCTAGACATTGTGTGTAGCATTTGTTTGTGATTTTTCTGAAGACCTCGAAAGAAGTGAAATAAAAGAACAGGGTCTTCAAGATTAAGGTTTGGACCAGATTCTAAAAGATCAGAAAAACGTTTCCAGGATTTTCCCAAAGTTTCATTATCTTTTTGTTTAAAAGATAGGACTTCGAGTCTAAGGTCGGCTATACGGTCAAGGGAATAAAAATCTAGACAAAAGTTGGCTCGTAAAACTCCCCATTCACCTTGTTGTTGACTTACCTTCTGACTGTACCATTGTCTAGCTTCTCCCCTTAAAGAAAAAGGAAAAAGCTTCCAACGTAAAGTCTTATCAGAAATGCCTTCAATGCGAAGACAATCACATGTTTGCTCAAAATCTCTAATATGAAGGTAAGGGTTTTCGTCTTCCTTTCCCGAAAAAGATAGGTTTTGAATCATGGTAATCAACCTAGAACTTAACTTATACTGGGATGTTTGGATAGGCTGTGATGATTCCCATGGTAAAAGGTCAGTTGCTAAAGGGATTGCAGACTCATGGATCGATTTAGAATTTTGGTTTTCCATAAGGTAAGAATAAAGAAAATAAAGAATATAAAAGATAAGAAAAGATAAAAGTATAGATACAAGCTAGTAGCAAGACTCAGGTTATCTCAGCAACCGTCTTTCTCCCCGGCAACGGCGCCAGAAATGCTTGTTGATATTTGGGAATGCAATAAGGAATTGATCCGCAAGCGCACGGATATCGGTGAGCACTTCACCCGGGAAATTATCCAGAGTATCGTATTTATTTTTTTACCACTAGGAGAAAGAGTGCATCTGACTAACCGGTCTATTACTACTAACCTTTAGGCACAAAGAATGTCTTTCGATATGAGTGATAAATAGAGAAGACTGCAACCGTAGTCTCCTTCTAACCTTGGTAAGGATGATCGACTGTTCTAATGGGGAGGCTAACGGAATCTAGACAACACAAAGGATGTTCGACCCGCACCTATAAACCCTATCCTTCCTGCTAACGAGATGTGATCTACAAAGGTAGCTCGGAATTGTCACGTTCCTCACTACTACCACGGTCCAGCTAGTCAGGGAATATCTATGAGTACCCCAGCCTAAACACCACGTTTATGCCAGCAATGATTACTCTAAACTCTACGCGAAGAGATTAAAGTAAACTCATAAACCATAAGAACAATAAAACAAGAACTTACTAGAATTTAGAAGTTGAATTACTGAAGAATCCTAGGAGCAAGCTTCGGGTTAGGAGAACTTGATCCCGCAGGTATAAGCTTGGAGTAGACACCGACAGGCCGGGCTTCCTCCACTCTACACCTCCACTCTATCTCTCTCAATCTAGTAGAAACTAGAAGATCTATTTCTACCTTACATTGATTGCTAAGCCTAAAAAGAAATATTAATTAGAGAAGAGGTTTTCCTTCGAGGGCACCCCTCAGTCTCTATGATAATTTCTTCATGTCTTCTCCAGGGCCAGGGAGGCCTTGCTTATATAGTCCTCCCCTTCTATGCGTTTTTGGGTCGATAGGCGAGGTGGTACTATGTTTTTCTTGATCCAATAGGTCGGTGGAATATCCCGAGCGAAGAGAGTCCTGATCTGGCTCCAGAGGGGGGCGGGCGCCCAGGCTACCAGGGCGGGCGCCCTGGGCCTGGCCCCGTTTCGCCTCCGCTTCGGTCTCGTGGCTTCTGGAGTCTTCTAGATGATGTAAAATCGTGCGGTGCGTTGATATCTCTATGTAATCCCAACATGTGGGCCTTTCTTCCTTATTTCCTGATAACCCCCTGCAGAAACAGATAAACAACAAAACTCGTGGAATTCTGTCAGATCAAACCCTAATTCTAGGTGTTGGTTGCGTATTGGTCCTTTCTCTTGTTTATTTGATAATTAAAATTGATACTTAAGAACCGTCAACAATGGTCATGGCGGTGAGGCCACTGAGGCCTATGGTCCAGGTGATTTGGCCGACGGCGAACGTGAGGCCGTCCACCACAGCCGCAAACTCAGAGATGATGACCATCTGGTTTGCCTAAGAAGCTATACGCACATCCCCTATCTAGGATGCCACTGTCGACGAAATACTAGATGGTGATGCAAGATAAACACAATGATTTATCCTAGTTTGGCCACTACGAGAGCGTAATACCTACATCTTGCGTCAGATTGTAATATCCTGTATGATGAGATGTGATCTGTATGACCTATCCTCTAGGGGACCTATACCCCTTCCTTATATACTGTAAAGGGATGGAGTTACAAGTAAAGTATCCTATTTGGTACAATATCTTCTTGTAGCATTGTAGTGAACATCGTATGTCTTCATCTTGTGGACCGGGCCACCTCCACTGGTGTGGCCCATGTCGAGCCATAAGGGTATATGGGTTTATACCACTACAACTGATGGCTTACACCTCAAGATGATGTTGTTACAGCAGCCTACATGGTAGACATCTACTTGTCCTACAATCTAGGGTCATAGCCAACTAATATATCTAGTCAATAACATGAACCTAGACACTAAAAGATGTACACAGTTTAACATTATGCTCACTTGTGGTGACTTCATGAATCTCGTAATCCAC